>NW_020897731.1:682337-932741 GCF_003984885.1 Neopelma chrysocephalum | reverse complement strand
TAGAATAGAATAGAATAGAATAGAATAGAATAGAATAGAATAGAATAGAATACACAGAGTTGGAAAGGAGCTAGAATCATTAAGCCAATGCCTGGCCCTACCCAGGATACCCCAAGAATCACACCATATGCCTGAGAGCATTGTCCAAATGCTTCTTGAGCTCTGTCAGGCTTGGTGCTGTGACCACTTCCCTGGGGAGGCTATTCCAGTGCCCAGCCACCCTCTGGGTGAAGAACCTGTCCCTAATATCCAACCTAAACCTCCCCTGACTCAGATTCATGCCACTTCCTTGAGTGCTGTCATGGGTCACAGGAGTGAAGAGATCAGTGCCTGCCCCTCTGCTTCCTCTAATGAGAATGTTGAAGGTCACAGTGAAGTCTCCCCTCAGTCTCCTCTTCTTCAGGCTGAACAGACCAAGTGACCTCAGTTGCTCCTCATACAGCTTTCCCTCAAGGCCCTTCACCATCCTTATGGTCCTCCTCTGGATGTCCTCTAATAGCTTAATGTCTTTTTTATGTTGTGATGCTCAAAACTGCAACAATATTCAAGGTGAGGCTGCCCCAGGGCAGAGTAGAGTGGGACAATCCCCTCCCTGGCCCAGCTGGTGATGCTTTGCCTGATGTCCCCAGGACACAGTTGGCCCTTCTGGCTGCCAGGGCACTGCTGACTCATATTGAGCTTGCATTGACCTGGTCCCCCAGGTCCCTTTCCACAGCTCTGCTCTCCAGCTTCTCATTCTGCAGTCTATACACACAACCAGGGTTTCTTCATCCCAGGTCTGAATCAAAAGACTTGATTTCAATCACAAATATAATTACAATGTCAACACCATTCTACAATTCTTCTGTATCAAAACCAAATTACCAAAATTTTCAACAACTTAAAACAGTCAACTGAAAAACTGCCATATTAATGAAATAGAGAAACTAGCATGAATTCTACAAAATTTATTAGTACCCATAGTCTCTGTCCAGGTCAGTATAACTCGGACTGGAAGAAAATTTTATTTAAAAAATAAATCAGAATACACAACATTTTTATAAACCGCTATGGTACTGCTCTCTGTCATGTTTGATCATTCTGTTCCTCCTGTGCAAATGACTTTTCCTCTTGCCTGTTCCCCCACAGCTCAGCCTGTCACCTCCTCACCTACCAGCTCCAGAAGTGCTAATTACTTCTTTTTTCTCTCTTGTCATCTAGTGGATTAGAACAGATAAATTAAAATATGAGCAGTTGTTTATAACTTGTGGTTAGCTTTGAGTTTGTTACTTCTTTGTCAGAGGTCATGAAAGTACCATGTGCCAGGAAGCTTTTTATATCTGCATCAGACTGCTTAATAAAACTTGTTAAATCTCCCTACACCTGTTCTCTTATATTCTTAGTACAGCTACAACATGAAACAGCTGTTACTACATTTGTACATTTGTAGGGCAATTTCTGAGTTAATTGAGCCACTTCTTCAAAAATAAATGGGATCTACTGCATTTTGTCTTGTTTAGACTTTGTGTCTGATTATTAGGATTTTGTTTGATTCTATTCACTTCAAATAAATGACGCATTTTAACACTCATAATGGGGAAAGTTTTGCAAAGTAAGTATCATGTACTGAGACAAAACTCATTACAGGGACCTTCTGTGTTAGAAGACCTGTAAATTTACTTTTTTAGAGTCAATTTTCTACTCAGAACAGGAGCCAAGAAGTAATTTTTTTCACAGAATCACAGAATATGGTGCACTGGAAGAGACCCACAAGGATAATCGAGTCCAACGCTGAGCTCTGCACAGGACCATCCCCAAGAGTCACACCATGTGCCCGAGAGCATCATCCAAAAGCTTCTTGAAAACGGTTTGGTGCTGTGACCACTTCCCTGGGGAGCCGTGTTCCTGTGCCTAAACATCCCCTGGGTGAAGAACCCTTTTCTAATATCCAACCCAAATCTCCCCTGATACAACTTCAGGCCACTTCCTCGTGTCCTGTCACTGGTCACCACAGAGAAGAGATCAGTGCCTGCCCCTCCTCTTCCTCTCATGAGGACATTGTACCTCTGTTTTAGCTATAGGCTTTCTTTCACTTTTGAAATCTGGAGTAAACAATTTATACTGAAGGCTCTGCAAGAAAATTTCAAAGCTCTGAAAAAAACACTAGGAGGTAGTCACATAGAGATATATAGGAATATATTCAATAGTGTAAGTGAAAATTTTAACAAAGAATTGATTTTCTTGTAGAAGTAGGGTGTTATACTCCACACAAAATATGTTCATTATTAAATATTTACATTTTGATTTCTCTGTCATTGTCTTTTTTCTTGCCTTTTAGCAGATGTCAGAATTTATGGAAAGAATATGAAGGATTGAAGAGCTGCAGTATTTTTCTGTTTGTTGTCTGTCTTTGCGCTCGTCTGGAAAGTGTAGAAAGGCTTTTACAAATATTTTTTATCTAGCTCTATTCAGAATAATTTTCACTGAGAATCTTTGTCATTTATGTGCTGGAATGTAAGAGGAATTAATCAAGTCTTCTGTACATAAAGTGTGTCTTTTGAACATTTATTTCTGTAAAGACTCTATGGTGATGTATAATCAGGGATTGTCGGTATGGAAGTGAGAAAAATAAATAAATATACTTATGGAAAATAAAAGAGATTAAAGGGAAGCTGGGTTCATAACTAACTGCCCTTTAAAAACCTGTCTTTAAGAAATATCTTGGTGATTCAGACTAATACACAATACTAGATCTCTGTAAGACTTTCACCCTTTCATCCCTCCTCCTCTTCGCTCTTTTCCACATTTGCTATATTTAATCTCTGATTAGATGTAAATGCTGGGAATCAGGCAGGGGTCACCTTGAGTTTGAGCAGCACCTAGTTCAGATGAGTCCTATTCTTAGCGGTAAAGTTATTACTGGATATCATAAGATCACCCTCAAAATAGTGCTCCAAGAAATCAGTTTCATAGGTCCCAGTCCTGCAAAGACTGCCAAAATTAATTGGACTATTGAAGAAGCATGAAGTAAAATAAGTGCAAACAAGCCTTTGCAGAACCACACATGCTCCCTGGAGATTAAGAATATATTCTCTGCTGCATTTCAGAGGCAGAAGTCTAAGCATATGGAGCAGGGATGCTGAACTTCTGTTACTTAGCATTTATGGAATGAGCAACAGAGAAGATACTGTGAAAATGTGTGAAGGAGAGAACTAAACCTTTTTCATCGTCTTTTTTACCAAAGTCACTCAAGACAATGGAACTAATTTAGTACTAAAGACACAAGGCATGCTGCCTTTCTTTTTTGAAAGTTTCATCTGAGTGGAAAAAAAACAAAAGAAACTTTATAAAAAACCCCACTGCATTTGCAGATAGGGAAATTATTCCTGGGTGTGGGTGTAGATAGAAAAATAAAAGTAGCACTTAAGATTAAACAAGGAGTAGGAGGAAATGTCTGTAGAGGGGAAAGTAGAACTTTATATCCTTAAAGTGTGAAGTTAAAAGACATCTGAAATATATTTGAAATATCACTAGAGACAATATCAGTAAAGAAAATGCAAAACTATGAAATATACCTTGATAATTTGTCAATATGGGTCAAATCCATTTAATTTTTTTCCTGCTGTTTTCTTTTGACTGTGAAAAAAAATTCATTATCCACAAACAAATCTTCTCTCTTTTTTTTGTTGTGTTTTTTTTTTCTTTTAGGTTTTTTTGGTTTTTTGAGCTTTATAAGAAAAACAGTCAAGAGAATCATTAAACTGTTAGAGGAGGAGTCATAACCATCAGATGACTTTTGATAGGTCTCAGGATGTGTGGGGCCTAAATTAATTTCCTGCCTCTAAAGTTTAAAATGTTAAAACCTACATCTCCTGCCTCTCAGGAGAGAGACCTCAGAGGCCCCATAATTTTTTAAAAAAATGAAGCAATTCCAGCAGGAAGTTGTTTGAAGGAAACCTACAGCAAAATTTCCTTTCAACAAGTGGTGAGACTGTTCCTATGGAGGCCATTCAATCAGGAGACCATTCAACCAAGGAGCTGGGCAGCACAAAATCTCTAATTATGACAAAATATGGCACCATGAAGGGATCTTTCATGTATAACTAGACATTGGCATAACGAAGTAAAGCAAAGGCATCCCAGCAGGATAATTCACCCACCCCAACATTTTTGGCTGTGGGTACCCAAAGGAGAAACTCATGTAACTGTGTTGTGGGGAGTCAGATGGAGATGGCAGGGAGCACGGAAGCGGGAAGCAGGCTGCCCAGGAGGAAGGTTCTGGCACATCACCTACTCCCACCTCCTCTTCTGGCCAGAGAGAGCTCTGACAGGGACTCATCTGTGCACTTGGCGCTGTTGCTCTTCACTTTTCCAGCTCCTGCTGTTGCAGGACCTCCTTTTCCCCTCCTCCTCTTGTTTCCATTGGTCTCTAGTATCTAAAGAAGTTTTCCAGCTGGTCCCTCCTGAGGTTGGCCAAGCCTTTTCTGGCTGTCTTTGAACCATCAAAGCCCCAGATGCTTCCCAGCAGGATATTTCAGCAATGTTGTGCTGCAGACAGACAATGGAAGAATGGGCAGAAAAAACAGGAGCATTGGTAAACTCTCTGGAAGAGATGGAATTTTTGTGGAAAACTGGGAGCAAAAATAAACATTTGTGTTTTACCAAGTGTTTTCCCTCCAACTTCAACTTAAATAAAATGAAAGGACACAGACTTGTCATTCTAAACATATAATTACTGTCAGTATTTTCACTCTCACCATCAGGATTTTCACTCTCAAGTCAGTCAGTGTGACGTTGTCCTTGTTATATACTCACAACCACTGGCTCAGTTTCTTGGCTACCCTAATGTAGATCCATAAAAAATTTCCAGGATTAGAATTGAAGTCTTTCTAATTTAAACCAATATCCATGTCATAGCTATCACTCCCATGGCTCTTCTCACCTCTCTCCAGAGAAGCCAGATGCTGCCCACCAATACACCACATTTGAGTAGCCAATTTACAGAGCCAAAGAAAACACAAACGCCTGTAAGTTCACACTTAGTTCCTTTATCTTTGAAGGAATCATTACAGAACAGTTTCCATCAAGGCTACAGCATGAGCAACTGCACAGAGAAAGGCCAGGAGTTAGAGTCTGTTCCCAATGTTGTCAGGTCAATGCTTCTTTTAAGTGCAGTGCTAAATTAATTTTATGATTACAGACAGCTGCGTGCAGTGACCTTCCCTCTATACGTTACACAGCAACACAAATCTGACAAATACTTCAGAAGGAACTATTTGTAACATTCATAATCATACTTACTCACAAATACGCCATCAAATGATCCCAGGCTGGCGGTTTAATAGCTTTATCTCTGATTACTGTTCCCATAAAAACCTCAGAGAAACAGAAGTGCCTGCATTTGGATGACAAAATCCCCAGCTATTTCAAAGACAACTAAAATTTTAAAACAGTAAAGATGTTTTTATTGTTCCCTACAGTAACAGCATGACAGACTAAATAACAATACTAGCACAAACTCAAGAAAAACTCTCTCTAGCAGAGACCGAGATAGGAATCATTGGCCTCAGGCATGAGCTCAGTGAAGTATTCATAACAATCTTCATAACAATTCTTATTTCAAAGTAAAAACAGCCCATGTTGAGATAAATTTGAGATACTCTTTCAGTTTTAATGTGTTTCTTCTTTCAGATGTCAAAGATGCTTGGCATAGGGTTTTCAAAACAGTCTTCTCCTCTCAGGGCATTCTCCACCCTGCACTGACACTATAATTGTCAGTAAAGCAGTTTCCCTATCATACAACTTTCCTTTTATTCCAAAATTGCAACTTGAACCTCTGTCCATTCCAGAGGTATTATTTGTCTCCCTGGGGTTTACCACTGCAGCATCTTTACCTTCTCCTTGCCCAGACAGAAAATGAGGACTCTCACTAAGCTGGTAGCAGAGCTCTGCACTTCCCACTACATCCACAGGGTTGGACAGGAGGACACCCTCCACAATGGAAGAGTGCAGCAATGGAAGAGTCATGCACCAACACTGGATATCATCTGCAGGGACCTAAGGGAAAAGGTTGCTCCAGGGCTGAGCTGAGTTATGGGATCTGGTTGTGGTTTGTGCGTCATACAAGGTGAGAAACAGTACAGAGTTGTGTGTCAGATTTGGTGCTTTCATCACCTACTGCTCATTTTTCTGATATTCAGGGTGCAATTCCTGTCTCCAAAGAGACATTTTTACAACTGGGCTGGCATTCTGGCCGCCACTAAATAGCCAGGAAAGAAATGGACACTTTCAGCATGCCTGTAGCTTTTTGGTTAAAATACCTGGTTTTTTCCATGGTTTATAAATGCAGTTACCTTGATCATCTGCACTGCAGACATGCAAAGGTGTGAGAAAAAGGGGAGACGAATCCCTACCTTTACCATCAGTGCTGTACTTAGAGCACAATAAGTAGGACAAAATAAAAATTTAAAAATGGGAGAGGGGCTTTTAAAACAGTTATTTTGTAATGGCTATTCTTACTCCTCTTTGAATAGATGTCATTGGACTGAGCAGAGAATTATTATTAACAAAGAATGAGGAAAAAGCTTTTTTTTGTTCCTAAACATGAACCCACAGTGATAATGTACCAGGGTTACTTCTAAGAGGTCCTGTCTGTTTATCCTGTTATCACAAAGCCAAAACACAAGCTTGCCTATGGCCTCCTGTGGTGGTTTGAAAAACCTTTTCTTTGGGGTAAGTTTGCCCCACTGATAATACTGGACCAATCAAAGGTTCACATGCGCCCTACGGAAATTACATACCCACAGAAACAGAAGAGAAGGTGGTGAAGATAGTTTTAGAAGGTAGGTAGCCATGATTTGAGCCAGGAGGAAGCAGGGGGC
The DNA here is from genome assembly GCF_003984885.1 of Neopelma chrysocephalum. NCBI lineage: Eukaryota > Metazoa > Chordata > Aves > Passeriformes > Pipridae > Neopelma > Neopelma chrysocephalum. Next base: position 925,881 of record NW_020897731.1, on the reverse strand, counting down.
CAGTGAGCCCCTCTGGGGCCAAGGGCCCCCAGCCCCCAGCTGAGGCTACAGGAGACCCGGTATAGCGTCAAAGTTGGACCGGGTCCTGTAATCAAGAGCTGGAAGAGTTTCCTTACTGTCAGCAGCAGCAGAAGACATTCAAATCAGCAGCGGAGCAGCCCTGAACAGAGACAATGATGGCTGAAAGCCAAAAAGATAGCCAGGAGCAGCAATATAACGTGAAGCTGGCTGAAAGATGCAGAGATGTTCCTGCAGGAGGGAGAGCTGGCAACACAACAGAGGAAAACTCAACAGAGCTGGCTTGGGGTAAGACTGTATTACTTTCCCAAAACCCAGAGACTTCCTGAAGAGGAGGGGTGGACTTCCAAACTCTTAGGGAGTCCCAAAATGCAGCAGCCAGAGAGAGAGAGAGAGAGAGAAAGGAGCTGAAAAACCCAGAGAGCTGAGGCAGGACGGAATGCAGAGGAGGTGCCTGTGCCCTCTGCTGCTGCTGCTGCTGCTTCTATCATGCTGGTGAGCTGAGACAGAGCAAAAGAGCTTTGGTAAGACTGAACTGAAAGCTGCCTTCAATGTTCTAACCCAAGAGGAGTGAAGATCTACAAGGAAATCCCCCGAAGGCTCGGGCTCGGGGTTGAAATTTCCACAAAGAACCAAAATCCTGACTGCCATACTTAAATCTGCTGCCTTGGAAAAAATGGAGGACACTAACTGGTGCCACAAGAAAACTGAAATGAAGGAACTGTGGCCTGAGACGTGACAGAAAGACTTTTCTCTTTTCTTCTTGGACTTTTATTGAAGAAAAGGAGAAATTTAATTTAATGTAAATATATATGTGGGTGTAAATAAACCTTTGTAAATATTTTCCCCTTCCCCCAATAATGAATGGTTGTGTTTTGTCTGAAAACTCTCCACATGAAGTAAAAAAGATATCAAGTCCATACCATCACTAAACCCTCTCACAGGGGCAAATTGTGGGAGGGGGCCTGAATTTAGAAATTGGATTCTTGGGAGTTTCAAACCACCACACCTCCACAATAACTGGAACTTCTTTGAACCATGGTGTCTAGCCCAGTAGAATATTAGCAATGATATTACTCCAGTATCTCCACAAGGCAATGCTATATCTGCAGAAAGACTGCAATCTTTCCAGTCAAAGAAGTGTCACTAAAGGAATGAGTTTTTGTCTCTGGAATTGTATCTACTCTGCCAAGAACCTATGTTATTACTGGTAAAGTTTTATTTATGGAGAGGAAATCATGATGCCTGGAGTGCTTTGGGCATAAAAGAAGGAGATATGAAACTAATCAGTGGTTGCAATAAAAGGGCTTGGAAACAGAAATTTGCATCCCATTGGAAATTCTAACACAAAATGGTTTTTATTCTTAATTTGAGAAAAAATATATTTGCAAAAGAGCTTAAAATTAAAACATACAGAGAAAGAGTTATTCACAACCAACAAAAGACTTTGTTTCAATAAGCTAAAACCACAGAAAGTGGAAGTTAAAATAATAACTTAAAAGAACAAAATAGAAAATACGGATTTTGCCAATGGATGAAATGAGCTGGAAAGAATCCTTTCTATTGCATTTTATAAAGTATTTAATCAAAACACTCATATGAAGCTTTTCAGTTGCTAAAGCTGTCCTTTCTGGATTAGCTAAATGACATTTCTCAGCAGCAAAATTTGCCCTCCAGTCTTTGAGCAGACGTATTTCAGGGGGTTGTGCAAAAAGGGGTTAAAAGCTCCCAGGAACACTCCAGTATTGTCTAAGCCAGATCAACCTAAGAATGCAAATGGAGGATTGCGGAAAGAGGTCACAGGTTTCCAGGGGCCAACTGGGAGAGCTACAGACTCAGTTGAGTTTTAAGGTGTTCTGCAGGGTGGAAGTGAAAGCAGCAATGTCCAAAGGTACTTGTGTTTGTTGACAAGTGCATTAGCTTAAGTTGGGCCATTTGAGAGAAAATACACCTGTTAGGTCCAGACACACGAGGAGTCCTCAATGATAAAACAGCAATGTCAGCAAGTTTTAGGGTTCATTACCATTTCGTAAACAATTAAAGAAATAAGCAGGTTCAGCACAAAAACAAGGCCAAGCCTTTTTTTCTGTCCCATTTCATGGATACTTGCACCCACTTCAGGTTAATGTTTCTGTTAAGGCCCTGAATGATGAAATACAGATGTGTTTATACTCTTGCTCATCCTCTCAAACGGGGCTGCTGTGAGCATGTGGGAAATATGGGTTTTGTTTCAATGTAAATCTGATAACCTGAAGAAATTTTCTAAAATCAAAAATACCCAATTGTGACAAGCATTTGTTCAAGAAAATGAAATCCAGAAGATGCATAAAAAAATGGAGAAAAAAACATCTTGGGCAGCTTCCTGATAGGAAAAGATCTAGAGGATGTGACACTGGGTCACAAAGTGAGTACAAGTTAATGAGGTACACTTAGTCTTCAGGAAGTGTCTACATAAGAATTGGAAGAGAATCAGCAATGATGACTAATGTATCCAATTTTAAGCAACATACACAAAGAGGTATACTGAAAGATGGCACACAAAAAGAATGATAAGAAGTTTGGAAAAAAAAGATCTTTGAAGAAAAGTGGATGTTTGGAATATAAACAATTTTACTAATGGGAATCACAGAATCATAGAACCCTTAAAGCTGGAAAAGACCTCTATCCAAATTATCAAGTCCAACCATCAAATTCACCCCTAAACCATGTCCTCAGGTGCCATATCCACAAATTTTTTGAACACTGCCAGAGCTGGTGACTCCCCCACCTCCCTGGGCAGCCTGTTCCAATGATTGACAACCCTTTCAATGAAGAAATTTTTCCTAATATCCAGTCTAAACTTCCCTGGCTCAACTTGAGGTCATTTCCTCTCGTCCTATCTCTTGTTACCTGGGAGAAGAGACCGACCTCCACCTCGCTGCAGCCTCCTTTCAGGTAGCTGTAGAGAGCAAAAAGGTCTCCCCTCAGCTTCCTTTTCTCCAATACAATACTTTTATTTATGTATTTTAGACTCATCTTAATTGCCAAAATATTGTGGATTAACAGCTTCCAGCTGACTGCGCTGTGTTTGCTGAACCTGCGGATGGTTGGTTTGAAATCTTTACTTGTGCTGAGGGAAGGATTATGTTAGTGGAAGAATTATGCTTAATGCTGTTGGCTACTAATGAAGACAAAAAGTAAACAGAGAAAGAAGTAAGTTTTAAAAAGGGATGTAGTGATGGAGAAACTGTTAGTTTTCTGTATTTCCCCCTTAATTCAGAGATGAAGTAGTACCAGGCTTAGTTCCAGAATGCAGAGGAAAAGGAACAAGGAAGCTAATTGTCTAGTTTTGAGTGTAAGACAACAATTTCAGCAGTTTTATTTTTTATTTTCTGTCTGCAAACTCCAGTGGCAGGAGATTTTTCTTTGATGTTAATGCGAACACTGATAAGTGAGCACTCTGATGGTGCTCAGTAAACTATTCTGCTTTGTATTAAGCCATACACCCGCCAATGCAGAGATAAGATGAAGCTTTGCCCAGTGGACAAAACCATACAGCCTCTGATTTGCATTGTTTTTTTTCCTTTAGGGGAAAAAATTATAAAATGTTGGCTAAATGGACGTTATCTCCAGTTACATGGTTGTACCCTACAGCACTACTGCTGAGTACAGTTAATCTTGTTCCAGATATAAGATACCGAAATTGTCATCAGAAGCAGTCCTGAAATTTGGATCTATTCTCCTGTACCATGAGACCACAAAAAAAAAGTCATATATAACACTTTTCTAAATGACTGACTGAATTAGTCACTAATTGGGAACCCTTTTATAGCCAGCCTCAAATTTATTTTTGACAACTATCCATCTTTTCAGAACAATAAGCTTTAATTAGGGGCATTTAAAGTTTGACTGTGAACTTTTGGTGCATGTTTACCTAAGAGCATACTGCTGTTTGTGTCTCATAACCATGTGTTAAATTGACAGTTATCACTGTATCCTCCAATGCTGAACTTTGGCAGCTTTGTCAGATGTTACCAGCCAACAGTGAAGATGATGAGGTTGAAGGAATGCTTGCACGTGTCAACATGCCATAGGGACCAGATGGAAGCACCTGAGAAATTTGGCACTCTTGATGCTGACCTACATTACAAAATTTTGAGACCATCCATTTGTTAAGGAGGCATATGAGACAACAATGTGAGAGTCAAAGCAAGCTCCAATATGCTTGCATAATGTTCCACATTTTTGGAACATATCCTAAGTGACTCCTTTTCAAAAGGCTGAAAAGAATTTGGTCTGATATAGAACAGGAACTGACAATTGCATTGCCAGTACTTTTGCTACAGATCTGCTTTACTGTTTTGTGCTGAGAACAAAGATGCAGCAGGAGACAAATCCGCTTCATTCCAAACTGGCCGCACGCATAAAATCCTCACAAATATTTAATGAAATGAAATGAAATTATTTTGCTTGTAATTTGTGCAGCTCAGTAACCTTCTGCAGCTCCTGTAATAAGTCTCCAGAGAACATTTTTCATGACTGTATCTCACATATTAGCAATAATTCATTTCGCTGTTTAATGGCTTAGGATTGTCATGTACATTATACTCCATGACAGAGCTGGAATCTAAATCCTGGATCTTTTACAAGCCAGGGTAAGGTCTTTCAGCTCAGTTTCCTCATCAAAAAAAAAAAAAAAATGGAATAGAAATGATGCTTCAGAAAGACTTCATGGTACCATCTCATCAAGTATTCAAGTGTTTCGTACAAAGCTCTCAGAGAGCCATGGCTAAGTGCTATTTGTAGCAGTGTCAAATATTGGACTTATTAACAGAGGTAACCACAGGGCAGTCAGGAGGTAAAGTTTTAAAAACAGACTTCAAAAGAATACTTATGACTGTAAATACTAAAATTCACTTGCTTTGCAAGTAAAAGTTTAGGGCCTAAACAGCTTGTTCAGATGTGTTCAGAATTTAATTTTTTTAAAAAATCATAAATTTATGTTAATTCTGCAAATTCTGACAACTCAATTTAACTCCCTTGTCCCAACTGCATTATCTGTAATGCCCCATGTTTCCTTCCACAGAACCCTTCATCTTTTGGTCAATTATATGTCTACTGAGGATGTCTATCACTAATACATTAAAGAGCAGATTTAATACACTAATAGCACTAATACATTAAAGAGCAAAATAATAGCACTAATACATTAAAGAGCAAAGGCTTATTCTCCTCTACTCAACACACGTACGTCAGATGCTGTTATATTGCTCACCAACTTGTAATAATTTGCTTTCCTTGAAGAACAAAAGGGAGAAGCCTATATCTAAAGGGCTTAAAAAGACAGCAGAGCCTTAGACAGCACAGCCTTTGCAGCAAATACACTTTTGTGTTTTGCTGAGCTTGCCAATCAGCCTCTGGCTTCCAAAAGGGAATATTTAATAAGGAAGGACCAAACAGTCATCAAATGAAAAGTTTTAATTTTGGCTTCTTATTTTTAACATTACCAGTCTCCAATGGTATAATTTGCTATCAAATCCTAGTAGTACAATTCCAAATTTAGGGCTTACATGTCTGTATTCAACTCCACTTAAGGTTTTTGGTACAAACAATTCCAATCAATTGCCATCATGTATATTTACACTGCACAAGTTATCCTACTTCTAATAGCCATACTAACAGAAGTCATGAGAATATCTAGAAAATCAGGCATCCAGCAGTCTGGAAGAATTGTTGTCTGTCTTATTGATTATTCTACAGAATGTAATTATAGGCTTATGTTGTACATCCTTCCTGCAAACAAGGACTGAAGGTCTTGACTGGAGGATGCTTGGGTCCTCAGAAATCTGCTTCCATTTAGGTATTAGCAGAAATAAGCTTTTAATTGCTCTGTGAATATTTTAATGTTTAGTGACTCCAACACCAAGGATTGCTATTATAGCAGCTGGGACCAGCAGTCCCAAATACTGGAGAGCTCATGTCTGAAAACACAATTACAACTGCAGAAATATAGAAACAAATGCTGTGGTGGGAGGAATGTGATGTACATCTTGATGTAAGGTAGCCTGGGCATTGTACATGTGTCCCAACTGAGATATTCACTATCATCCATGTAAGTGTTACTCAAGAACCAAGACTAAATGTACTCAGCAAGCAGGGTCCACATAATCTACTGGTACTTACCCACTCAGCACATTTTTAAGTTCTTCTGTCTTTTCCAGATCTCATAAATTTATAAAACTTGAGAAGTAAATGAAAATACTTCAGGCTATTGCATGGAAAACAATAAAAGACGTTTTGTAAAAAGCCAAAAGGTGGGCATTCTCCACTTTCACTCTCCCTAAACAAGGGGCACACTTTAGGTGTGCCTAGTAGGAAGGAGCTCAGCTCTGATGTCAGGGGAGTGTCTGGTCTTCGGACTCTTATGCAAGTGAGTTGTAGCAGCATCTCTGCAGCTGGTCTACAGCTGCAAGGGAGATAGAAACCAGGAAAAAGTACAGGTTCAGGGTACTCAAGCCCTTCTTCAATAGTGGATTGACCCTGACTGAAGACCAGCTGCCCACCAAAGCCCTCTTCATCTGGACAGAGGAGAGAAAACATATCTAATGGCTCGTGGGTTGAGATAAGGACAGGAAGAGATCACTAAGCAATTGCTGTCATGGGCAAAACAGACTCAACTCAGGGAAATTAGTTTAATTTTTATCAATCAAATCAGAGTAGGATAATGAGAAATAGAACACCTCTGCCTCTCTGTTCTTTCTGGGCTCAACTTCACTCTGCATTTCTGTCCCTACTTTTCTCCAACAGTGTGGGGGGATGGGGAATGGGTCTGAGTCCATTCATCACACTTTGTCTCTGCTGCTCTTTCCTCCTCAGGGGCAGAACTTACATTCTTGCCCTGCTCCAGTGTGGAGTCCCTCCCACAGGAGACAGTCCTTCATAAACTTCTCCAAACTTAGTCCTTCCCACAGGCTACAGTTCTTCATGAACTTCTCCAGCGTGGTCCCTCCGTGGGGTCACGAGTCCTGTCTGGAAACGTGTTCCAGCATAGGCTCATCTCTCCATGGGGCCTCAGGTCCTGCCTGGAGACTGCTCTGGCATGGGATTCCCATGGGCTGCAGGTGGATATCTACTCTCCCATGGACCTCCATGGGCTGTAGTGGAACAGCCTGACTCATCATGGTCTTCGCCATGGGCTGCATGGGAATCTCAGCTCTCACACCTAGAGCACCTCCTCCCTCTCCTTCTTCACTGACATTGGTGTCTACAGGGCTGTTGATCTCAGATATTCTCAATCCTCTCTACTCTAGGTGCAATTTGCTCTTGCACATTAACATTCCCTCCCCTTAGCTCTGTTATCCCAGGTATGCTACCACTGTCACTGATGGGCTCAGCCTTGGCCACTGGCAGGTCCATCTTGGAGCCAGCTGGTGTTGACTGTCAAACATCAGGGAAACTTCTAGGAGCTACTCATAGAAGCCATCCCTGTAGCCCCTCCACTACCAAAACCTTGCCACATAAACTAAATTCACTGCAGCAGAGAAATTCTCTCTCCTTGCTACAGAGTGGTAAAAGTGAGAGTTGGGGAGTATTGGCAAAAAATAGCATAAGCCACAGGGCATAGGTACCTAAAGCTTTGTCCTGTTGCTGCAGTCTTACATCAGGACAGTTCCTTTGATTTTCGCCCTATGGATAACCAAGTAAACAACCCAAACGTATATTTATTGAGAATACATGCATTCGCCGCATTAATTCCAAGCAAATTTTTATATTCCTTAGTTATTTTTTCCCTACTGTAATGCAGGCTGTAGTGTACTTTGTACTGGTCCCTGTACTTTTAGAGACACTACTCATGGCTTTTGCACAACGTACACTGACAAAAACATATTTTTGACTGAAGTTAAGCAAGTGGATTTTTCCATATTGGATTTAGTAATTTTGACAGGCACAGTTTTCACAGAAAGTGGATGAAAAAGGAAAAATAGGAATAATTATATATCCTTGATTAGATTGTAGCTATACAAAAGTAAGTTCTTGATTCTCTGCAGTCCTCCAAGGAAAGGTACTCAAAGTATTGGAAAGCTTTTAAGAACAAAGACAAGCAGGACTCATCTCTGACAATTTCCATGAAGGATATATCAATTGACTAATACAAAAAAATTTAATAGCAGATTGGAAGAAAGTTAACTTATCAAAAAGAAACTTGACCCAATTAGAAAGTATTTTGATATTTCTCACGTCAAGGAATATACTTCATATATCTGTATTTGTAACTGTGCTGTTTGGCATTTTCCTCACAAACTCATGACAGTCTTGTCTTCTCTTGGATGAATCCTATCCTTTTCAGATTTGCTAGGAAATTTGGCAACATTCAAATAAGACAGTTCCAGAAGTGACCTCATTTCTTATGTCTTCCAAACTAACACCAAATAACCTTGATTTTCACCTTTGATGTATAAATCATAGCTACAATAAAGACTTCATCTTTTCCTCACTTATCTTTTAGAAATTAGACAATAAAATGTCACTCATGTTGTACTTACTGAAAACTAGTCTGAGATAGAAATCTGTTTATTAATTGCCAGTGCTGCAGGAGGGCATAGAAACTATCATGTTAACAGATTAGTGATTTTCTACTAGATGGGCATAATTCGATTTGAAATCACTGACTAACTTAAGTGGTGGTTTCCAAGCAGAGTAAATCAGCAGGTGTACTGAGAGTAAATGCAAACAGTGTTAATGTGCTCGTAGATTTAGATAAGAAGCATCAGCAATGTCTCCTGTCACATTTATTTTATGATCTAAATAGTATTTGGTGCCAAACTAAAAGCAAAAATATATTTTTTATTTCCCAGAGCTCCATTTGAATAAAATACATAATTCCAGGCTAAAGGTGCTAAAAGCATGTCTTAATGAGAAAAACAATTTTATCCTGACCTTTTTTGAACCTGTAAGACCTTTGAAAGAGAAGCTATTTCTTTGGCCTGCTCAGAACTGAGAATACAGCTAATGTTTTGAAAATAATTAATAAATTGGGTGTTGCAGAAAAAGCCCCAAGCTATTTGGGATAAACAATATCCATCCCAGCCACACAACACCTAAACTCTTTACTTCAGCGTTGATCCAACCTACCAGAGGCATTCAAAGCTGACTGCCTGTGCAATTTCAGCATAAAAAATGCACTTCACTGAATACATGTGCTTTTGTACCATCATGCTCTTGTTGAGTCACAAGCATTCCTGAGCTCAGGGCCCAAGAATGTGTCCTGTCTACTTACCCTGCAGCACCTTCTCTCTGTCTTAGTTCCAGAATGGTTTTCTTGCAATTGGTCCTTGTTGACCCCCTATTGACTTTTATTAGCAGTTTATAAGGCACCATCCCATGCTAGACAGCAACTTCAAGGAAGATCTCATCTGAAAAACCGGTCTCGGTGCTACATGTGATAGTCAGTTCTTAACCTTCTCATGAATTACTGCAGAAAAGGGTTCACTACAGTAACTCAAATTACACATCGATTGTTATAAAAATAATATTGTAGAAGTAGTAAAATTATCCTATTTAAATTGCCATATCCATAAATTAAATTCTTTACTTCTTGTCCTAGTCTCAGGGGGTATGGAAACAACTAAATATAGTCTGATTTAAAAGTTCTTCCTGCTGGAAAGCTAGAGTTCCCACTCTGCTTTCTCTTTGTAGTATGTGTTTGAGCCTTTGGCGATGACTCTGATATACCTCATATGTATCTCCAGGGACTAACAGTGCTTCAGCATGAAAACATCTCAAAAGCAGGGTCTTTCCTTCCTCAAATGAATCAAGTACCTTCACCTTGGGAAAGGAAAAATATGATCAATGTATTTACCCAGAAGCAAGTTCTCCTATCTGGAAAAAGCAACTGGAAGGAACAGGAGTTGGCTAATGGATAGTCAGCTGAGAACACAAATGGTGTTGTAGCTAGGAGAGAATGTTTTCTTCACTGCAGGATTCAGAGACCACTGAGTTGTTTCCAACTAACTGATAATATTGCAAATAGCTGCCTTGAATAATAATTGTCTTGTCATGAGGTACAAGGCATGCTGAGATCAAAGAATACTGGATCTCAAGAGTACCATCAAGGTCATTGCACATAATGATAAACTCTTCGTATTAGGGAGGTTTCATCTAGAGGGAAGTGGTCTTGTTTTTAACATTGTGCTGAGGGCCAGCTGGCAAGCAAGTTTGCAAGCACAAGATGGTGCAGCTGCAGGCACAACCCAATATCCAGTGTTGTTAAGTGCATCACTACAGCACAATGTTATGTTCATGATGTCAGAATAACAACACTCATGCAAGATATAGGTGGTTGGTCTAGCCCTCAGCCATAAAGATTCAGCTGTCAAGTGAGTCAAAGCCGTTTAGAGACTAAATACTGAATGATTTAAAGTTGCATGTGCCAAAAAACAATCCAAATCCAGGTTGTCGTTACTCTTTAAAAAAAAAAAAAATCCAGTGCAAAAGGCTCAGGGACACAGGACACAGTGTACAATGTCATAGCAAAGATGGATGGTTTAGCCATGTGGAAATATCTGGATTGTTTTGATGAAAATAGACATTATAAAGATGTATTATGTATAGCATGAAATTAGCAGGAAAGTAAATTTCTTGCCAAATAGCCAAACAGAAGTTCAAGTAAAGCTTTCCTCTTCAGATGTAAAGGGTAGGCAAAAAACCCCAGAAGATCAGCAGCAAGCTGTGCATGAGAAAAACATCCAGTGCTTTTACAAAGGCTTAAAAAACTGTTTGTAGTTTTAAAGGTAGCGATGTCAAGCCACTTCTCAGCAGTGAGAGTCAAATACAGTTGGCTGATGAAAAGAAAATCTTGTGTGAACATTGTAGCAGTTTATTAAACGGTCTGTCAGCTTTGACAAAGTGCTGTAAGAAGTCCCAAAGCAGCCACTAGCAACCCCAGCAAATTTGTACTCTTAAAGCTACCAAACAAGGTTACCAGATGAGTCAAAAGGCATCACAGGTGCTTCTATAAAGTCATACATGGATGGTGGGCAGCAGATGGTCATATTACTACTTCAGGTAATGATCAGTTCTCGGGAAGTTTAATGATACAAACAATATTCCCCACTTGGCTTCAAAAACCAGGGAAGTGACCCTCCATATTCCACTGTGCTCAACCTCTGCAAAAATCCTTGGGAGACAAATAGGCAGCTACCCACTTAAGGAGCTTGCTGGAAAACTCTTTCTGAAGGACAATTGAGCTCTCAATGTGATTGAGACCTGACTGCAGCAATCCCTTTTTATAGCTGGATAAGGTCAGGTGAAGTATGCAGTAAAATAAAGATTTGCATGCTGTCTGTGTCAGATGAAAGCCTTTGAGACTGTAAGTTATGAGCGTCTTTGGAAGTAGTTGCAAAAATCCTGATATCCAGATAGTTTTATGAATCCTGCTTCATGGCCCAGAGATGAGGGTTCCTGATCACAGCAGACTGCCAGAACATTTCACTGCACTGGTACTGCATAAGGCTGTATTTGCCACCTGCTTCCATTTCATCACACTTCTCCAGTAACATTTTTATTCAACCGCAATGGAAGATCCATTTTCAATTACCAGATGGTGTTTTCACCACACAGACACACGATGCAAAGTCAAAGGCTGTAGAGCAACCGCCTTTACAGATGACTGTGCATTATTCACCCACTCATGTTGGGCAGCACAACACATTATAGGCTTATAAGATCACAATTCCAGTCCGCTCAAAATGATTATCATGAAAAAATTCAATCCTACACCTTTCCTTACTGGAAAGCACGATGAGCATGTTGAGAGGGGTGACAACACAGTAGCCAGGCCCTGCTATTCAGCTACATGCTGCCACACAACACTGCAAGTGATCATGGAGTCACTTAGAAGACTGTAGAAGCCAACACATTTGGGAGAGATTGAAGAGGTACATCTGGAATGACAAAAAAAAATGGTACATCTTCAAATAAAATAAATGCATACTATACAAGTGTCATTACTATTCTTCAATGTGAAAAAATTGAAAAATTTACCATCATTGCATCAATGATATACAGGCTTTCTTGTCTCCTCACTGATAGCAATTTCTGAACACTGGGTTCTCAGAGCATTGATGTCTCAAATCTCTCAATGTTTTGGTCTGGGGAAATGTGCTGAACAAAATATCTTCTGAAACTTTTTTTTATGACCAAATAAACTGGGTTGCAGGTCTGAAAACCAAGTTAGAAGGATATGTTCATCAGTTATATGAACTTCCTCTACATCATGGAAAACTATATGTAGAGGCTATCTACTAAGGCCATATCAATGTTTTCTGAGCATGTGAGCAGAAACAGCTTATAATGCACAGTGCAAGAGGTGAGAGAGGACAGGGAGAATAGATGTGGTGTTATGCAGATAATGCTGTGGATGATAATTGCACTGAAAAAATCAGATTACATTTATTAACAAAAAGCCATAAAATTTCAGTCTAATGATCTGAGTCAGCAGGAGACACCATGATTTCCCAATACCAATAATAACAGTGGAGCAGATCCTGTTATTCCAGAATTCATGCAATTCTATTAAAAATTCATAGTCTCCAAAACCCACTGAGTTTGAAAACAGAGGTTTTCTTATAAGAAGGAAATTCACACATTGTAAAAACAGAATATGCACCAACTAAGATATTCAAAATATAAAGAGAGAAGATTTGAATATGTCTTCTGCCAAAGGTCTTGTTCCTTGGGTTATTGTCCCCACAGTATCCTCTGCCATTCAAGTAGAGGTAGTAAGACACTTGTAACTTGCCTTGTTTAAAGGAGAAACATTTTTAGCCCTTATATCTGTGTCACAAAAGTCACCAAAATTAGTTAAATCTCATACACATGAGTTGCAAATTTATGTAACCATGCCTTGCACTTTTGAACTGAAAAAAGTGCAAGCAAAATTTCATTTGGTAGGTAATTTTTGAACCAGATTAAGAGCAATGAAAATGCCACCATCATCCTGAGGATGAAATAAGAAAATGGACAGAGGTCCTTGCAATCAAAACCCATTCCTTCTCTCATTTCATATAGGGAGCTCATTTCAGATATCTCAGCATCACCTATTTTCAGAATTAACAGCCATCATCTCTATTAAAGCTACAGACTTGAACGTGAGCTCATTCAACAAAGTGTTGTATTCTTTTTTTTCTCTCATCTGATATCATACTAACTATCAAGGAGTTCTGAATTTTTTGTTTGTTTCAGTTTCAATGGAACTAATCCAAATACGGCAAAGATCCATAGTTCCCTAAGGGCTTAGCCACTAGAGAAAGGATTTACTCATGAAGGCAAGATAATGGATTTCTCAGATATATTTAGTTAGCACTGCCTGTGTCCTCTGCAGGAAACACAACCTTCTACTACTCCTCACTTCAAATTATTCATTTAACAAATATTTGACATGTTACTCACTAATATTTTCACCCAAAAAGCAGTTTATAACAGCTTCTGTAGTAAAGAAGAATCAATATTCATGGTGTTTTTCTTGCTACCTGTGTTTATTTCACAGTCTCTTTGTTTCTGTTTGCCTAAATGATAGAAAGTGATTTTCTTTGTCCTCTCTTACTTTGTATTGATGCAAAACATAGGGTCTATGAATTCTTGGACTTTTAAACTTTGCCCTAAGTAGTAAGGATGAGGTAAAACTCAGGGGGCATTTAAATTACAGGAATATGGGTTGTAAGGCTAAAAGGATTCTTTTATTTTCTTCCATTGATCTAGGCACTGATGCACTTCAAGGTCAGTATAAAGACTGTTTGGCTTGAACAAGAATAAAAGACGAGCCACTGGTCAGTGCCAGAAAAATTCTGTCACCATAAGGATCAGTAAAAACATGCAGGGAATTCTTGAAGAAAACAACACTCCAAAATACACATTTGACTTTTATCTATCATGGCAGGCATAGAGAGTTAAACATGGAAGAAAAGCTTTAACAGACAAAAAAAATGGCAAAAGGATTGCTGACAAACTATAAAAAATGGGGCGAAGAAACATAAAGCACTGTGAACACAGAAGGAGAAAAGGAGCAGATGAAGATAAGGAGAAGGAAAAGAATTCTTCCTCCTTGCAGAGTACTTGCAGCACGTCCATCCCCAGGCACAGCTGCAGGGTGAAAGGTCCTAATTCCCGGCTGTCAATATGTCTCCATTCATGTTCATAAACCTGGTCTAATGAAAGCAGAATACTCAAACTGCAAGGCTGGAAAAATCCAAGCACACCAACAAAATTTCCCCAACCCAGGAAATTTAAGGGCCAAACTGCCTTTTGATCCAGCTTTTATCAGTAAGGTTATAGTCACAATTAAATTTGCATCCAAATTAGGCAGAAAGAGCATGTTCCTGGTGCCCAAGCATTAGGATGATTTACTGAATTTGCAGTATCTCTTACACAGACATACAAGGCAAACCTGAGATGAAACATAAGGCCCTGTTGTAAACATGTAAATCACTGCACAAGGAAGAGAACAAGAACTGACTTCTCCAGGTCAAATGAGTAGCCAGAATTTTTATTCTGAGTATCTAGGACTTTCAAGTATCTGATATTTCATTAATGTGCTGTTCCAAAATCTTCATAGCAAAATATCAATGTCTTAAAAAATGTTCATATACAATCTACAGCCAAAAATTAAGAATGTAATTTTAAAACTTTTATCTATCAGCAGCACACAGCTCCAGTATTTCAGAGCTACATTCCTGTGACTGTAAACACAGTTTACAGCAGAATAATTAAATAACACAAAAAAAACTACTTTACAGTTGCCCAGTATAAATGCCATTAATTTATTCATTATACCAGGAAGAAGGCAGTTCCCCAAAGGACTTGCATATCACAGAAAAATAAGGTTTCTACAATATCAAAATAGGTAAAGTAGATTCTGAGCCGGGTAAAAAGAATCTAAAGTGGGATTTGTACAAGATTTCACATCATTTCTCCATGTGAGGTCAAAACCTGCATTCATACTGAAATGCCTGTTTCAAAGAAGGTCATTCTGTCAGAGGTTATTTCACCTTTGAAATAATGTTATATATGTGATTAAGAAGTGCAATTCACAGTGGCACTTGGTCTCATGACACATATTCAGGACTGCAATGTCAGTCTGTACAACTAAGTGCAGTATAATTGTTGATAATATATTCGGTTAGTTTTAGCATCTCCTCAAAACCTCCATAGCATGCTGATAAATTTTCTCAAAACAATTTACCATTAGAATAAATTTATGAGTACTATTATATCAAAATTTTAAAAAGCAGGATATCAATTTAGGCAAAAATGTGTTTTGAAAACAGTGAAGAAAGCTTTCCGACAGTGTTGAAATATCTTGTTTTGACATTTTCAGCATAAGAAAGTAGGATCAGGAGTTCGCTAAGCAGGAACGGTGTTAAGTGACTGTACAGTTCTAGACTCTATTTTGATCATTTCAAAACTCTGTTTACAGCAGCTATTATTTATATCAGATTTCTGCAGTGGGGAAAGTGGCTCACTAGGAAATTAATGTGTTTTGATATGGATATTGAAAAAAGCATAATCTTCATCCATCCATGTTTTAAAAAGGTTTTTCAAGAAAATAGTAAATTGTTAGTTATGTCATTTTCTAACTCTTTTTTAGAAAAAGTGGAGTTGACATGAGCTTATATACACATCTTTAAGTCACTGTAATAAAGGTTCGACTTCTGATTGTCACATTCCCATTCCTGGACTATAGAGACCAATTTTATGTTCAATTTAGGATGCCTGTTTGAGCTCAGCAAGATATTTGTGGTCAGAATACCACCTCATCAGTTGAAATTCTGCCAATTCAGTGGCTCTGCTATCTTCAATTTGCCTTGGAAAGAAGAATAGGGTTCTTTCAGCCAACAAACTGCAAGAAGAAAAACTAAGGTCCTGGAGTGAAATTTCAGGAAAGAAGGCACTTATGTCGAAGAGCATTTGTGCACCTGTGCTGTCAATAAATCCAAATGCCAGCCTACAACTCACGCTGGATCTTAATACAGAGTTTGTGAGCAGTGTTAAGGAACAGGGTAAAGTCTCAAGCAATTGGTATTGTGTAAATAGAGAGAGTGGATAATGAAAGAGATTGAGAGGAGGAAAAACAGCTGTCCAAAACCTTTAGTTCATATTAATTTATTTTCTTGCAGGATTCTTATTGCTGCAGCTCACAGTTGTACTGAATTACGAAGGGGTTGTAGAACTTACGCCATGTGGGAAATAAGACTTAAAGTCAGGCTTATATATTATAGTATATTATATACACAAATATGACCAAAAAAATTATACTATTGGATTAAACTTTTAATTAGTGTCAAGATCTTGTACAAAGCAGCCATTTGCTCTTGTGAGTACATCACCATTCAAACTTTACTTCACAGCAAACGAAAGATATTAAGGCTATGCTAACATGTGGTTGATAAGATATTGTTAGAATTCGATAGTCAGGAGAAACAGACAAATAAACAAGTATATTTTCTACTAAAATGAAGGACTGAAACAACTGATATTAATAAGGTAATCCATACACATGGAAGATTTATTTACAACTGAATTCCCTGCGTCATCCTGAAGATGTCATAAGGGTAGTATACATATAATCTGTAAGAGATATAAAAATACCTGAGATCATTAAATGTGTCATCCAGGGGTTCCATTTCCGAAGGCTTGAGGTGGATGGGGAAGGGGTTACTCCAGCTCCAGGGGTTTCTTCAGGGTCCTGGACGCATGGAGGGGTTAGGTGCTCACCCCCCCCCCCAACCACGAGGTCCCATGGCTCCCGGAGAGACAGCACACAGCTCGTGGAGAGGAGGCAAGAGAGAGAGTTTATTGTGGTTAGGGGTTTATAAAGCTCTTGGGAGGGTCAAAAGGGACCATGTAAGGTAAGGGGTCTTACAAAACACCAATCAGGCAGGGAACAGCCAAATAAGGAAGGGGTTAACAAGAGACCAATGAGAAGACTTCTTGATATCTTCTCAGGACATTCCTGAGACAGAGATAAGAACTGGCCGTGGGGGATTTTGGGAAGAAGAAAGCACAGGGACCACAAAAAAGCCATTTTGAAACACATTCAAACCACAGCTTCCCATACAAGGTAGATTCACTGCTACAGTAATCCATACACATGGAAGATTTATTTACAACTGAATTCCCTGCGTCATCCTGAAGATGTCATAAGGGTAGTATACATATAATCTTTAAGAGATATAAAAATACCTGAGATCATTAAATGTGTCATCCAGAGGCTTATTAACAAAAAAAAAAAAGAGTCTTGTTAAGGTAATTTCAGTTGAAAACAGATTTAGGGTAACCAGTTTTATTAGGGCTATCTAGGAAGTCTCATTCTCACAGATTAACCAAAGAGGGACACAACTCTTTGAGGCTGTGCAATTAACCCAACTTGAGCAATGCAATTGCCAGGTCTCTGTTGCCTACTCACACTCAACTGTCTTCTACCAGTTGCCTGGTCCTATACATCCAGGGCTGATTTTAAACTGTGTATTTCCTGTACTCAAAACAAGAAACCATTTGCACGAATGATCTGACAGATTAAAGAGGACTGTCCATAACCTAGATGCCCTACTTTATAATTCTCTGTGGGCTGTGCTCTGTGTTTGAATCTAGCATCACTGTCAGTCATTCCTGCATCAGCTGAACAAACTTCTCACACTACCAATTGATTGAAAGAAGATTCAAGGAACTTCTAGGCCAAATCACGAGATGTCTACAGGCTTATATAACCACAGGATGGAGACAATTTAAAATGTTCGCTCCTACTTAACCTCATTTTTTTGTTATTTACATTTCAGTTCGTATTGAATTCAGGCATGGGTTGGACTGTTAAAGGGCACTGAAAAAGGTAGAGGATATCATTCCGTAGGCTACCAAACATCTCAGTCACTTGTCCTAAATTAATCTAAAAATTTGGTGTCCGCTCTTGTTTGAGGTGACAAAGAGTTGAGATACATCAGTGCAGCTGGCAGAGGTAAAACAGGAGCTAGAAGATGCACATGGCCTAAGGGTGAGATGTCAAGATTTAGGCATCTACAGACAGATATTTCTAGATAAAGTGTCTGGAATTTGGAACTTATCCTGTGGCTTGGAAACACTCGTTCTCATTCCGTGCAGTACAGAGGTCTGATGACTTTTTTAACCAAGTTCAGTAAAAGTTCTTTTTCACCAATACTGGCTTGTTTCTTTCAATGTTACCAAAAAGAAGCCAACAGAAACACATAAGTATTACTTAAGTTTAAGAAGCAACAAGGGAGATTGCTTGCATTGACATGACAAAACACTCAGCAAAAACACTTTGTGTCAAATACCTATCGATTCTTTTTTACATTTCAAAGGCGGGCAGATGTATATGCATCTTTCCTGGAATATATTGATCTTCAGTAGCATATAAATAATAGAGAATAGATAATGTCATTGTATCAAGTGACAGGACATCTATGAAGCAGTAAATATAAGTTAAGAACACCAGCTATGTGCACATTATTGAAATGTTTCAATATATGGTGGGAGAAAAGCAACATTAATTTGAGAGGGAGCAGAACTGAGTTTGCAGATGCAAAACCCTGCCATTTTACACTGAACCATTATGAATTAAAAAAATACAGTCTTAGAGAAGACTTAATAAGTTTTGCTCCTCAGCCACTTAAGTATCATAGTCTAGTTCGTCATTACAAGTTCAGAAATCTGATATCTGAGTGTCAAGCATCCACTTCTGCTTGCAAAACTTAAAGGATTCCCTTGAGTCTAGAAAATTACCTCCTTTACTACTGAACACAAATCCACATAATATTTCAGAGATGCAATCAGAGAAGCATTAAGACATTTCCTTTCATCTCGTGTTAAGGAAATTCTAAAAAAGATTTCAGTTATTGAAAGCTACCACAATGAGACTTTTAGCTTTAGCTTGCATTTCCTTCTGCTGCTACTCGCCTCCAAAAAACAGGTTGCAGAGGGAAGTCAAAATTTTGCAAAGGGATGTTTGGTCATCTATATTGATGATAAAAGGCCAAAAAGACCTCTATAAAGTTTCATCCAGTAACTCAATTGTGAGAGCAGTGTCCTCCTTTTGGACTTCCTGAAGTCTTCCATTTTCTTTATATTTACTTGTAGATAGACAGCATCTAAAAATAAAAGGAGACTGATTCAAGAAATAAACAGTTGGTTTATTACTTATCATAATGTTGTAATTATTTTATAATTCCCTTTGCTTTCATATTCTATTCCCCCTCCTCCCTTGAAAATAATCTTATGCAAACAAGTAGTAGAATGGGACTGAAGTGATTTCATGTACAGCAGAAATAATTTGCCGTGAAAGCAGGTAGTTTCAGGAAACAGCATAGACTGAAAATTGTTCCTTCTGTCTTCACAGTGAAGACTTTTCAATTGTCCTGCCATTCAAGGTCAATTCATAAAATGACTTTGCAGATAAATAGACAGACTATATTTGCAACATATATTATTCGCAGCAAACGTGAGTCACACCGCCTGTTATTAACAGAGACATGACCCCTTTATCAGTGGACATTTCAAAGAAATGTTTCTTTTGCAGATTTTAACCCATGCATCTACCTATGCCCATCTACCCTACGTGTAGTTTGAACTCAGTAAAAAAAATCCTGTCTTTTAATATTTACATTCTAAAATATATTCCTTTGCTCACTTAAGACACGTGGCTGTCTGGCTAATGAAGTGATGACAAATTATCTACTATGTTGTAAATGAGGCATACAGAAGTGGACAAGATAATTACATTATTTATCAAATGACTTTTCAATCAAAGTCAAGGAGTCTTGCAAAATCATATGCAAAGCGTAAAAAAAAAAGACTGGGGTGTGTTTGTGAAAAACACCATAAAATAGACTCTGTTTGCTGGTAGAGAAAGAATATGATCACACCATTGGAATGACCTGAATATTTTACATTGGTATAATTATATATAAATATATACCTATTTTTATATATCTGTTTCTGTCTCTCCAGATACATTTTTAGAGAAATTAAAAAATACTCAACATTGATAATATCAGTGACAAATACATTAAAAAATGTGGATCCTCTGTCATTGTATTCAGACTGAGTTTTATATCTCAAAGATTCTCAATTTCTTCTGACTCATATCTGTGCAAATCTGGGATCAAACTACTGAAGTCAGTTATACAGTCACAAATCTGGTGAATGAAAGACCTGAATAAGCACATAACCAGCATACAAAGAAAAAAAGAAGATTACAGTAATAGTCCCCTTAATAATAGTCCCCTTAATATTGTCATATTATCATAGAAGCATAATTTCCATTTCTAGAGTGAATGGTAATCTGTCACAACTAGCAATCTCATAAATATAAATCTGCTTTCAAGGATTGTAAATTCTTTTTCAGATTTTGAGTGAACCACAATGTGGTATACACATATGTATACAAAAGAGTCCAAAAGAAAAAGAAAGTTGCCATTTAGATAAATAAACAAAACAGCAATCTTTTCTCTCCAAAGAGCTGGTGAAGGGTCTGGAGCACAAGTCTCATGAGGAGCAGCTGTGGGAGCTGGGGGTGTTTAGGCTGGAGAAAGAGAGGCTGAGGGAGGACTTTATCACTCTCTACAACTACCTGACTGGAGGCTGTAGCTGGGTGGGTGTCAGTCTCTTCTCCCAACTAGCAAGTGACAGGACAAGAGAAAATGGCCTCAAATTGCACTAGGGGCGGTTTATATTGGATATTAGTCACAGAAAGGTTTGTCAAGCATTGGAACAGGCTGCCCAAGGAAGTGGTTGAGTCACCATCCCTGAAGGTGTTTAAAAGACTTGTAGATGTAACACTGAGAGACATGGCTTAGTGTTTGATTTGGCAGTGTTTGATTAACAATTGGACTTAATGATCTTATTGTTCTTTTTAACCTAAATTAGCTATTTACAATGCATTATATTTTGGATTTTTTCTTGGACAGACGTTGCTGAAAAATGACCATGTGTCATACAAGCAATGAAGATACTCCATAGAGGCAAAAAGCAAATTAGTGACAAAAGCATATTTTTCTTTAAAGTTGCAGCTTGAATAAAAATTTTTGTGAGCCCTTAAATATCATACAGTAAGGGGTTGGATGTTTAAAAAAATTATTCATAATTCAAGGAGTCTTGACGGTCTGAAATTCTCTTGTGTTCTTACATGAATTTCTACATGGGTGAATATTAGGGAGCTTGTGTTCAAAAATGCAGATGTAATTGTAAACAAATCAGGATTGGTGGTGGAAATTGCTTATAAAAATAAATAATAATAGGACCAGAAAAATTCTTAAATGGTGATCTACTTGTTTTTTACATCTTGATAATCCATGTCTGACCCTTGACCCAAGGATGAATCAAACAGAAT
Organism: Neopelma chrysocephalum; assembly: GCF_003984885.1. Lineage (NCBI taxonomy): Eukaryota > Metazoa > Chordata > Aves > Passeriformes > Pipridae > Neopelma > Neopelma chrysocephalum. Next base: position 904,487 of record NW_020897731.1, on the reverse strand, counting down.
TCTTGAATTCTAGTGTAATTCCCAATAACAGAGACAACACTTCTCTCCTCCCAACGCAATCTATTCCTCCCTTGGGCAGGCATTATCACTAGAAAAGTTTTCCTAATGTCTACTGTAAACAGTCCTAAGAAATTCCTAAGGAAAATTAAGCACTCTCCTTTTTGTCCTGTGTGCTGTGAACAGTGGGAATGGATAGTTTTCCTCCTCTTCCAAACAGTTCTTAGGAACAATGACATGGCAAGTCTACCTACTTCAGCCAAAACTAGCAACTGGTTGTCTTAGGAGAAACAGAGTTATTGATGAGAGAAACTTGTTACAAGGCTATAGCCTCCTGCTTTATAAGAGATTCCATGATTTCAGGATTTATGCAGTGGCTGGAAACTGTTATTTCATCATACTGATATCATCCCTTTATTAACTGAGAAACAATAAACAAAGTGATGAAAAATCAGTAATCACTCTTTTGATGGCATGAAAAAATTCTCACTGCACTTCCTAGACTGATGTCAAGCAATGGCAAACTTGCTAAAATCTCTTCTCAGGCTTTACCCTAAACCATTTCAAGTTCTCTGATTTACTAATTGTATTGTCTTAGGAAGAGCTGAGGATGAGATATTCCAACTATTTCACTTTACAGCTTTTCTTTCCAGTATTGCCAATCAATCTGCTTTACCAGAGTTATAAATGATGCCATTTGATTTGAAATTCTATTGCTACAGCTCCCTGTGCGTGGTACAAAGAGGCATGAGAAAAAATTAAGACCCACGATGACAACAAACAAAGCCATTTAAGTCTCTAAAACTTTTTAAATGAGCCCTGGGCAATAGCTGTTCAACAGCTCAATTCTGTGTTTTCCAGAGAGACCACTTGGGATGATTTTTTCTTTAAATTTTAGCTATAATACTTATGCAAACAATATAACCTTATAGCTTATGATCCTTTTCTGTGAAAGAATAATGAAACTGAGTCTTCAACAAATTCATGCTAAAACTCAGAGTAAAATTTTAATATTTTAAAAAGCTATCAAGAAAATACGTTTGCCCAATATAATTTCAGAAGTTCACCTATCCAACAATTTATATTTGCACTATTCATGGGAATGTTCAAACATTCTACTATACTAAGCATTTTCAGTAGGCACATGGTGATCTGGTGATGTTCAACTAGAGCAGAGTGATGTTGGCACATGAAAACGAATGTTGGATAGTGTGATGACATGGTTATAAAATGAAGGCTGATACAGAAAAATTACTCACAGGTACAAAATAAACCACATCTGTAAGTGTCAGTACGGTAGAATTCATGGTGCCAGTGAGACAGAAAAAAGCTGTGAGAAGGGGAGTTGTTCAGTGCATGAGGAACAAAGAAGCAGGGAGACAACAGTGAAGGCTGTGGAGGGATGGCTTTTGACTCTCAGCTGTGGCAGAGTCCTTGACAAAGGAATTGTATTGACCCATTACTTTGATGTCATGAGGAAATCTGAGGGGCTGGGAGAGGAGTTTGGAACCTGTTATTGCAGTTTAGTAAAAGGATGGTATTGATTTCACATTTCTTGAGTCGGTGGCCAATGTGGGGTGAGCATCAGAAAAGCCAAAAACAAGAGGAGAGATGAGATCAGACTAAAATCCTATAAAACCAGCTGTGCTCTATGCCCTAAAAGAAAAGAGTGACTTTAAAAAATGTTTACTGGAAGAAAAAGTAGAAGATATGCACACATTTTTTACATGTTAGTTGGACTCTAGAAACCAATGTAAAACACCTGCAGGATGGCTAGACCAGTATAATTAGCTACTCTTCATATTTTCCGCACAATAACAACTTCAACTTTATTGCAACAGAAAGCTGTATAAAAGTAACGGAGTAGGAAATTATCTCTACAGTGGAAAAGATTTCACTGTTGTGGCAACTGATACACATTACCAACTGTCTGATGATATAACTGTGGCATCAGAGTAGAAAATATTCTATTCTGTATCACGCCTAAATTCCCCATTACAGCTGTTGTAACAGCCTAGTCATATTATTTTTGGAGATCACAGACAAAGCTGAATGTTATCTCAGTTATTGCTTCTTACTTAATGGTTATTTCATGATGTGGGTTGGACACGCTAAAAGACAAGTATGGTCTTTGAGATAAGAAAATCCTTCATCCAAGGAGCTTAAAAGCTACACATATGCGCAGGCACTTAGTGAAATATCACCATTTTGAGAGTTAACTTTATGAACTCAGCTCCTCCACATAACATCAACTGCTTTAGCTCATGTTTGTGTTTCACTGCACACCCGTAGAAGGCATTTCCCATTTTTATTCTGAGGTTAAGAGATGCTACAGAAGGTCTCAATTTCTAAGAGAAGCTATGCTGCTCTATTCTCCTTCATCATTACTGGGGCTTTTCCACAGCCAAATTAGGTTCCTGTGCTACCCATGTTCATACTTCACTATTTCAATGCCAATTAAGACCTAAAGGGTCCTTTATACTTTAAGGAATAGAGAAAAGTTCATAGAGATCTACAAAAGCACAAAAGGAAGTAAATGTTAATCACTGATAACAAACCATGGGTTTGAATACACAATTTCATTCATCATTAGAAAAAGGTTCTTCACCCAGAGGGTGGATGGGCACTGGAACAGTCTCCCCAGGGCAGTGGTCACAACACCAAGCCTGACAGAGTTCAAGAAACATTTGGATGATACTCTCAAGCACAGGGTGTGACTCTTGGGGATGGCCCTGCGTAGGCCAAAAGGTGGGACACAATGATCCCTGTGGGTCCCTTCCAACTCAGCATATTCTATGATTTTGTGATCATGGGCAGCACATCTCCTAGAAAAGATCTGCATTGGCCTGATATTGAGTGAGGGCTGGTGCTGGAGCCATACACCGGATTCCTTTCTTTCCTTCCTTCTTTTCTATCCTCTATATATCTATTTCAGATTTATGCCCTTTGAAAGAGGACTGTGGCAGGGACTGGTACTGTGAACCTTCATGTGTTGCTCCACCAAGTTTATGTCAGACTTTTTTTTATGTTAGCCCACAGCAATCCATGTCTTTGTTCTGGGAAGCCACGGCACTAACATAATCAGGGATAAGGTAGTATTATCACCAAGCTGATCTAAACCCTTCCCAGGCTGCCCTCTTCACCTCTGCTATACACATAGTATTGTAGCTCAGGGAACTGTTCGCCATATTTCTAGTTCATGGGTCATTATTGCTCTTTGCACAGGTGATATCTGAGTGAAACAAGATTGATCACTGCATTGTTTGAACTGTTCTTTGACTGTCCATCTGCTGAATGCTTCTTGATATTAATTTCAAAAACTGAAGAGCTCTGAGCCAGAAAAGTACTTTGAAGAGCCTCCTCTGGGATGTTTATTCAAGCATTACAGCAGAAAATCTGAATTGTAAGGCAGCTTCCAAGATGTAGGTTTCCCTTTTTGAAAGTAGGATCTTGATATAAGGTGACAATATATGCATGAAAGTTAGCTAATTTTCCTTTCACTTCAAAAGGGGTTTCAAAGGACCCATCTTTGCAAACCCCATTTTCATCTCCATTTCCTTAATACAAAGAAATATAGTATATTAATGTTAGAGTAAACTGAAATAAAATAGGAAAATGTGGCAAATACTCCAAAGCTTCTTCAGGGATTTTTTGCTCTGCTTTGTTTATGCATCTCTGCATTATCAAGTGAAAGAAAAAATTGTCATTACCTTTCTTCTGCAATGTAATTGAGGTAAGGCATTGTCTTCTCAATTCTGCTCTTCCTTCCTGCTTGAAGGATGGATTGCTAATTGGACTTTTCCTTAAATGGTCTAACAGAGATTTTGAAAACTTTCCTACATTTTGATTCTTCATATATTATTTGAAGCCCCAGTTTTGATGAACATGTGGCTTCTGTTAGATCACCAGTTTATTATAGTCATGCCAAAGCTCCTCATACCAAGTGCATGGAGAGTTTGGCTCATGATAGACAAGTCAGGAACATCAGGCATGATAGTGAAACGTAAAACCAGAACTACAACTTGCGTGGCAGAGGCAGTAATCCTTCATGCTGCTCAGCCTGAAACAACTGATGGTTAAGAATCCACTGGAGAGAGTCCAGAGGACAGCAATGGGAAACAAAAAAAAAAAAGTGGAAAAAATTTCCACTTGAATAAATCTGTAAAGCACTGAGGTTGTTTAGATGTGAGAAAACCAGGGAAGTGGCACTGCAGTAATGTTGCAGCACAAGCATTGTCTAAGCCCCTTCTGGATAAGGTGTGAAAAATGTTATATATTTAAATAACTTCCAGAGGGTAAAAATAGTGAGGCTCTGAATGCCTTGCCTTGCAAGACTGGGAAACAGCCATGATAAATCTCACCTTTCAACAAGAAATGAATGGGATTATGAAATAATCCTCAAAAAACAGTACTTCCATTGGCTACTTCTTTGCCCAGTTTGTGATTCTTGACATATTTAATGTTTTCATCAATCACAAAATCATAGAATGGCTAAAGTTAAAAAAGACTTTTAAGATTACCAAGTTCAACTATAAACCCAGCATCACCACCATCTTCACCATTATATCATGTCCTCAAGTGCCATATTCACATGTTTTTTGAACACTTCCAGGGATGGTGACTGCACCACTTCCCTGGACAGCCTGTCCCCTGATCCTTTCCATGAAAAAAAATTTCCTAATATTATCCAATCTAAACCACCCCTCACACAACTTGAGGCCATTTACTCTCGTTCTGATTATTCAATTAATATTTTCTCTTGCAAATGTAGATACACAGCTTTTACACATTCATCTGCTAAATCTGTTGTGTTTTTTTTTTTAAAAAAAGGATAGCTGCTGGGTATCCCAGCTTAGCTTTGGCACAGCCATGCAACTCAGCCCAGGGTACAGTAAAGAGCAGCTCTGTAGCAGCAAGCACCACAGGTCACTGCTACCCTCAATGGTGTTACTGAAGCCATTTCTTGCAAGATGAAGAGTACTGTCAGCAGGGCCTAAGTAACAAAGAGGAGAGGATTTCTGTCCCTCACCTGGAGGTGTGATTATTGAGTGATTCTGAGCAGATACCAATAAGTCAGGCCCTGAAGCTGCAGCATATGCTATTCAACCATTAACCAGTTTTCTTCCCATCTGGCCGATGTTGCCTGCAGACCTCAGAAACCTTCCACTCAAAACCCTGCTGTCTAATTTACTGAATTTATCTGAAGGATGAGCAACTGAGGATGAGCGACCTGTCAGCTTAAGGCAGCCTGGGTGGGAGACTGGCTGTCCTTAGAGAGGCTAAGAATGATGATGGAGCTAAACTTGGAGAGGTAAATTCTTCTGATGTGACAAATAATGATGTGTGAGGCACATATTGTTGGCTCAAAGTGAGAATGACAACAAAGTGTAGTAGGAGTGTTGTGGTAGAGATGCACTGAGCCAGGTGTTGAAAACTCAAGCATGTCACCTTGATCAGTCAGTGCTCCAAAGGCAAACCACCAATTGTCACTACTTACTCTCTTGTTACCAGCTCTAGCTCTTTTTTTGTCTCGCTGTCAGCATCACTAAGGTTGTGACACAGGCAGTCAGAAAGCAGGAGGTAGAGGACAGCTGCCTTTAGCCCTAAAGTGGGATACAGTCATTTAGGACTGTCTGTTGTTGCCATGATGAGTTGCAGTCCTCCTCTTGCCTTACTTAGCATTTACGGGGTAAACCTCATTTACCCTGATGCTCATGCAACAGTAAATGGATCTTCATGGCACAGTTTTTCACCATCATCAGAAGCCCCAGAGATGTTTAGCAAGTGTTATTTTTTCCAAATGCATAAAACAAAGTATTTGTCCTGTTACTTTGTATTCCTTCAACACCTTAACCTGACTGGAACACAGCTAAGCATCACTCTGTACCCTGAAACACCACTCAACTAGGCATCATCACCTTGTGCTAACACCCCCAAACAGTACTGCCATGCCCTGCTGGCTTGTTGGCAGTGCGTGCTTGTGAGAGTTTCTAAAAACCCCTTCACAAAGTCATGATCCAACAATTCACTACTATCAGAGTATCATGCTGCCTGGGTACTTGCTCCACACATTGCAATCCCACACATCTCTAGACAAGCACATAGCTCTGAGGGATAACATGCAGTCAGTGTGTTATGCCTCAAAATATTTCTTTTTTTTTCTTTTTTTCTGAGGCTTAGGTAGTTTAAACACCTTCTGTTTTGCTTTTACAGCTTCCAGTTTATCCAGTTTGGCTCATGCACCTACATCTGTTTACCCTGAATGAATTCTGAAGGTTATTTGTGCTTCAGTGTAAGGGAGATTAGTATGTTCTGCTCAGCAATTCATGCCCTTAAAGATTCCTATTCTACAAGTCCAGTTCTCTCTGAGCAACTCAATCTCTTCCTTTGCTTTTGGTTACTATAAAGCACCAATTGCATAGTCTGATCCTGTTCAGGTTAGGTACTAGTGTCAGTTCTCAGACAGTCTGTGAACTTAACAAGCTCTCTCAATTCATAATACAGCTGCCTTTTAAACAATGCTGTTGTTTTTCTAGGCTTTCTGAGGCAAACATGCTGTCCTCGTGACCTATGGCTAGTTCCTTTAGAAAACAAAGCAATTTCTAAAATTTTCCTTTATAATGCTTTGCACTCTTCTGCTGCTCAAGTAAAAACGATTTGGCCATTTTACTCTGCCTCCTTTCTGAGGAGAAATGCAAGCATGAAAATATGAACTATCTAATAAAGGGTGAGTTTACTTTTCTTGTCTAGGATAATAGGAGGGTTTCTTTCCAGATATCAAATTTCATTGAAATTGTAGGAATTGAGATTTTATTTTTCTATTGTATTGAGTTAATATTCACCATCATTTCTAAAAATATAGAGAGGGACAGTTATATCCACACACAGAGTTTTCATTTTCTTTGGAAACAAGGCTAAGTACACACAGTTCCTACCCCATGAGCAGAACTGACAAAAGAAGAGATGAGTAGGAAATTAAGTAATAGGAAGGAGAGCACAGCCAAACTAGAAAAATGTGTGAGGGATTTTTTTTTTCTATTTTTGTATTTCCTTGGATCAGTTGAGGGGGTTTTTTACCCTTGTTAAAGAGCTCAAATCAGTCTAATAGTTTAATTACCTAGGTAGCATCATCTCCTCGGACAGTAAGATCAACAGAGAGATAGACAACAGGTTAGCAAAGGCATATAGTGCCTTCGGAAAACTCCATAAAAGAGTCTAGCAAAATGAACACCTGAATAAAAGCACAAAGATTGGTGTTTACAGAGCCATTGTGCTGTCTACTCTCTTATCAGGGTCCAAATCATGGGTCATTTACCACCACCTGCGACTCCTAGAATGCTTCCATCAATGCTGCCTCCGTACAATCCTAAACATCCACTGGTCAGATTATGTGACCAATACATCTGTTCTAGAACAAGCAGCAATCACAAGTATTGAGGCCATGTTGCTGAGAACACAGCTGCGATGGGCAGGGCACGTCTCCAGGATGAAGGACCACCGCCTCCATAAGATTGTGCTCTATGGTGAACTTGCCACTGGCTGCCGCAAGAGAGGAGCCCCAAAGAGGAGATACAAGGACTCCCTGAAACAACATCTCAGCCTTGGCCATATTGATCTACATAACTGGTCTACTCTGGCCTCCAATCGGGAGGTCTAGAGACACACCATCTATAACGCTGCTGATGCTTTTGAGAAAGCACTCAGGATCACTCTTGAGGAGAAAAGACAACTCAGAAAGAATCATGTCTTGTCGATACCATCCAAGGAGTCTTTCTGCTGTGCCTTTTGCAACCGCACGTGTCTATCTCGAATTGGCCTCTTTAGCAGCCAGTGCATTTGTAGCAAATGTGGGTAGAGTCCTTCCCAAATCTTCGTTCATGAAGCCTAGCCATGATGTTAATGATGATGTTGATGATGATGAAAGCCATGTAATAAATGAAAGGTGATGCCACCTTTCTTGTGTGATGAGGAGATATCCCAGTGCACATACCCAGTAATCAGCAGACTTTAACAGGACTACCACAAAGGATTCAGACACTTTTGATAACTATTTTCTTCCCCAAAATTAGAGCCTTAAAAGAAAGACCTTGGCACTTCTGACCTGCATTGACACAAATTCTCACCAAGGAGACAAAACAAGTTACAGGATCCATCAGGAGAGCAGGAAGTATTTCCCACTAGGGAAAGATCAAGTGTCTCACGTTCAACTTACCTTTCTTTTCTTGCTGGTTTCTCAGAGAACCACCCCTGCCTTAACAGTTCCCATGTGTCCCATCTCCACTCCCCGTGGGTACCCACAGCTTGAGCCCCCTTTCTTGGCAAGCCCTGCCACATCCCAGTCAGCACAACCTCTCAACACAACATTAGCACATGCCACAGCAAGCAGCTTCCTACATGCTAGCTGCCTTCACTCCCCTCCACTTCTCTCCTCCTTTCTTTTCATTCTTCACAAAAAATACCTTTGGGCCCCTCAACCCCCCTAACAATCATCTGAAAAAGTGAGAACTGACAGATTTTATAGTGAAAACTGGCAAAATGTAATTAAGCAGCTGCCAGTGATGTCTGTTTTCTGTACTCCCAGCCTCATTACACATCTTTGCTCTCCCTCTGCTGCTGCCCTATAATCTGCCATGATATATTAGGCTGAAAATTGTAGTCAATGTTCCTCAGCAAGACTGAGCCTGCTGGCTTCTCACTTAAATATTGCTGAAATCACTCAAACTGTCCCCGTGAACACAAAGTGTGTGACCCTCTTAGGGGTCTCACACACAGGCAGGGGTTGAGCTTCCTGCCCTATTACACAGCACTACACCTGTAGATGGCTGAGTAAGTAAGATTGTATGATAGTTTGGCTTTTTTTTTTTTGACATCACAGACTTTAGCTCTTTTCTTCATGTGATAACTGGTAATCTTCTGTCTCTAAGGCTATCATTAATTTGCAATTTTGATATTATATTGTGTTAGTTCTTCTAATTTGGTTCATCTTGTTTAGTTGTCTTTTCTCTGCTTCTACTAGTAACTTGTTATTTTTAACATTGGAGCAGTCTTTCATAAAGCCAAACTGCTCACTTAACATAACCTCTAGTCACCTTTTTCCACTTTATTATGATGGTTCAAGAGAATTAATCAATAATTACATTGAATATCAATTATGTCCACAATGTGTTGTTCTAACTGTGGTCTTTGAACTATGTAGAACATATCAGATATTGTACTGGGTATTTGCCCAAGCATTCTTCTCTGTAAAATTACAACATTGCAGTGTATTATGCACTACTCTATACCACTTCCTCATACTATAAAGCAGAGATAATAAATTGAAGAAAACTCTAAGAAAGCTATCACCCTTCTCTCTTGCCATAGGACATTCTAACACTTTTTGACTTCTTAATTAATTTTTCAGCAAAACATTAAAAGATACAAGCATTAAATAGCATTTATGTGCTTTTCTTTCACTAGTTAACTATAAAAAACCCACAAAACCCTTGGTTTACATAGAACAGTAGATATGAAACTTCAGACATCTATGATTATCCCAACAGTTATTTTCAATTTCAGTTGAGGTAAACAAGTGATAAACTGAAAAATAAAATTAAAAAAAAAAACCAAACCAAAAAAACCAACAAACAAAAAACCCACCAAACAAAACAAAAAAACTCCTCCATATTCTAATCTTCCTTTTGAGAAAGCATATGAATCTGCTCAGGGTTCAGGGTTGGCATACTCAGATTGGGAATGCAAAGATTTAGATTTGGGGTTTACCTCTTGCAGATATTCTTCTCAAGGCTTGCTGAGTCAAAAAATTGGCAAAATGCATCTAATCTCAGATTATCTTTGTCCTTTTGACCCTGAATACAGTGGAAATCAATAGGATACACAACTCATTAGTTCACATACATTTCCTTTCTCAGCAGCTGTAGACAGCTGAGTGCAAGAATTTACACATATTCCTCCCAAGCTCTGATTTACTCAGATCCCATTTTACCCAGTAACTCCTCTCTTCCTCCTCAAATAGTTCTGACTTCTCCACTCCATGACTGGCTTCTTCAAGACACTACCTTGTCGAGGTGGGGTTAATGCATTGCATTTTGGTTTTGAAAGTCTGTCCTTTTTCAACCCATTTTGGCAGTCAGCATTACTGACACTCCTTTAGGTTCCAACTACCATGCTTCCTGCTCATTTCATTGCTCCCAAAAGATGACTCTTAGGGGAAAGATGTCATACAACCAGAAGATGAGAAGGGAACTGGCAGTGACAACCCGTCCTTATCCAGATCTTACATGTCCTCCCTCTCCTCCTAAGATTTTAGTTGACTTTCATATGACCTGCATGCGTTCCTTGGAGCCCAGTGCCTCAAATCACCACAAACACTGGACATCAGAGACAGTCTGACACTTTTGTGAAGAAACCACAAGCTTGGATAGATGTCTGTGCAGTTGTAGAATCATAGAATCATTAAGGTTGGAAAAGACCTCCAAAATTATCAAGTCCAGTCTTTGACCAAAACCCTAGAATCTTCTGAAACAGCTCTTTCTGTCAAATCTCAAAGCACCCCAAGGCATAGCAGCAACCGTTTGGTTACCCGCTTGTGTTAAAGTGTTCTATGACTGCACAAAGGCAAATCCAGCAACAGACCATCCAGACTGAAGAGAGGTTTAGGGGGTGTTGCCTTGGTTTATGGTTTCTGCCAGGTGGCCACCTGTGTGTTTAGTCAGTACCATAGAGGTAGGTTGGCATCATGCTGCCTCTCGTAAAACAGTCCTAAACATCCCATTCAGTTGATTATTCTGGCATGAGTAAAAGGAAGGCATTGCCCAGGGTTAGAGTCACAGGCAAGCACTTGAATTAAAAAGGGGGACTTAGCAGAATGGCGTGTGATCCACTATCCTTATTCCTCAGTATCACTGCATTTTAATGGAGCTCCAGAGCTGAAGGAAATCTGATTAGGATGGACACACCTTCTACAAAATACAGGAGGGACAAGGTGGAAGCATGCCTGTATGTACTACACAAGCAAGGCAGTGCCCTGCACTTTAGAGCCTGGACTGTATATATATTTGAGATAAGAACACACAAACAAACAAGTAATCAAAGAACACCTATTGCTGATAACTGACCCTCTGTTCTGGGAAATCATGAGTTATATCTTTACAAAATTCTTTACATTTCATCTTTATAAATCCAGAGATTAAGCATGTAAGAGCTAACTTCTAGAACTGATTCCACTATAGGGCTGTAAAATTACAATCCCAACCAACTCTGTCCTCTGTATTGTGCTTCGAAGAATAAAAGCTGGCTAATGACTTCCCATATCCCTTTAGACAGCAAGAGACTCTCTGAAGAAGAGTGCTGGAAATTACAAAATCAAGCAGCTGCATCCTCAATACCAACAGCTGCAAAAGCGCCTTGCTGAGCCTTTGGTTGTACGTGCCACTCACTTTATGTAGAATTGCTTGAGAAGGAGATTTGTTAGACAGACAGGCTACAGACAGAAAGAGAAACATTTGCCTTTCTGGTGCTGTTTGTAAACCCCTTCTCCCCCATCCTTTCATGGCTCCATTTACTTTTTCATATTAAACAACAGCAGAAATTCATATGATAATACCAGTGACATGAAACCTAGAGAGAGAGTTTCTTGAGTTGTGCCTTGTCTGGGCAATCCCTCCCTCTCCTTAAAAGAAGAATTTTATAGGATTTTCATATTTTGAAACTCACATGCATACAGTCCGTACAGTGATGGCTGCAGACAAAGATTTGTCAAGGCCAGCAGACACAATTTACCCATGACTGGTGGGTGGCACCTGCAAAGGACAGGGTCACCTGTGTAAAGTCCATTTGGAGCTCAGCTTTCCTGAAAGCAACAGTTCAGGTCTCAGTGAACAGTCCAGAAAGGGAACATGAGAATCAGCACTTGTTTCAAGCTCCACTGCCTTATTGTCTGCCAACAAGATCCCTGACTAATAGCAACCACTGGAGAACTTTCAGGGACCTGCTACTTACATAGAATTATATATTTCTGATATTTGCAATGATCTGGGCATGTGAGCCCTTGATAATATTTCCCAATAGATTTTAAGGAATGTCAGATCTGTGACAGGTGAATTATTTTAAATTGTCTTTAACTCAAGGTAGGTTATGAAACAATCAACATCCAAATTCAAAACAAGACCATGCAAAACAAAAATTATGATAAAGATGCAGGCATACAGAATTAAAAGGAAATAAGTTGCTGACGAATTAGATCATGTTTAAGGGAATCTCTTGCCTTGGATGGTTCAGCTGACAAGCTGATAGACTCCTCATCTTCTTCCCAACTAAGGATTTCTCACATGACTTATATTGTCATTACAGAAGGGATTCAGCATCTGCAAAACACAGTGGTTAAATTGGTGATCAAAACCATCAATAGATCTTCTCTGTAGATCAATACTTACTTTTTATAAAGACCCGCTAAGTGGCTACCAGGTTTTCATAGAATCATAGAATGGTTTTGGTTGGAAGAGGACCTAGAAGATCATCAAGTTCCAACCCCCCTGCTGTTGACAGGGACGCCTTCTACTAGACCAGGTTGCTCAGAGCCCCATCCAACCTGACCTTGAACACTTCCAGGGATGGGACACCCACAATTTCCCTGGGCAACCTGTTCCAGTTCCTCACCACCCTCACGATAAAGAATTTTTTCCCTATATCTAATCTAAACCTACCCTCTTTCAATTTAAACCCATTCCCCCTTTTCCTGTCACTACTTACCCTTTAAACAGTCTTGCCCCATCTTTTCTGTAAGTTCTCTTAGGTACTAGAAAGCCAAAATTAGGTCACCCCAAAGCCTTCTGTCCAGCGCCAAAGGAGACACTCTGCTACACAAATTTGGTATGATAATGTCTTAATCAAAATCAGGAATGTGAGAACAATGAACTCTGAATCTTCCATGCTCCAAGCAAAGATAATTTCAGATTCTCTCCCTTCATTCCTTATGTTTTCAGACCTTGACAGGTTTATCAGAAGGTCATGTTCTCTGTGGCCGGGAAGTTGGTGCGACAACCAGAGCACCAATGCAGCTGTGTGTGAGCCTGGGCTGAGCTGAGCACACCAGACTTTGAAGAACTGCGTTGAACTCAGACTATTAACAGATGAAAACTCTCTGATTCCCAAACTGTCCTAACCAAATCCATGTGATCAGAAAACACAATATGAGTCCAAAACATAGCACACATCTACTGATCCAGACCTGGTGACTGTTTTCCACAGTGTTATGCTTTTATCTGTCAGAAATGGAAAAGAGATGCATAAGTAGGAGAGATATATAAAATACCAATGAAGGAGAAACAGCAAAATTTTTCTATACTGTTGAAAGTACCAATTTTTCTCCATAGTTTGCCAGCCATTACACTTCACCTGAGAACAAGAAGATGCAACTTTGCCTGCTATATTTGTCCAAACCTCTTCTGAAGTGATGATACTGCACTCCTCTACCCAACTAGCCTTAACAAATAGACATTTAAAATGAATGAACCATTTTATCCTTGATCTCCTGGGAGGGATTAAACATGGCAGTCACATTTAATAGGAAGAAGCCTAATAGGTTTATTACTGTAATACAAAGATCTCTGCTAATTTCTATGTAGTTTCCCAAGGAGAGCACACAGACATGTATCGAACAACTCCAGTGGTATAATGAGAGACACAGAAGTAGAGAATTTGGCTTTAATAAATGCCACTCAAAGAGTGGCTCTTGAGAACCTTTGACAGCCTCACTACTCACGGCTGATCTCTTTGGGTAGATGGTTCCTGGACCCTTAGTTCTGGCAAACAGTGACAGCCCAATTAGGAGATTTTATTTAAGTGAGACGAACACTAATTGAGGAAATTGAGATGGTATGAGTGTTTTAATAGACATCTGTAGAACAACAAAAACTAGACATGTTTTCTTCAAAGCTTTCCCCCTCACAGTTTTATATACTCATATGAGAGGTCTTGGTTTTGATAGACCATAGCATAATGAAGTCATGTTACAAGAATGTACATTCTGAGAACTCGAAATTATTTAAGAACAAATTTCTAACATAGGCAACCTAGTTATCCTTTAAGGATATGCCAGAATGCCTTCCTTCCTCAGCAGTTTTCTATCTGTCTTCAGTGATATTGTTATTAGCAGGAAACAGTTTCCTAAAAATTTTCCCAATTCTTCCAAATACTTCTTGTCTCTTTTTCCATATTATATCAACTAAAAATATCATACTCTTTAGGTGCCTTGCTAGTGGTCATCTTCATTAGTGCCTTATTTGCCATATTTTTCACTTTGATAAATAGTTAGAGTGTTTGAAAAACAATCTCAGCATGCAAATAAGAAATCTTACCACCGTTTCTGTCAAGAAAGTATCCAATTACCCGGTTAGAGTACAAATTAAAGAACACCATGCCAGGCAGATTTTAGTCTTCTTCCAGCCAAATGAAAGAAAATGTTCTAGATTTATAGAAGTACAAATCTAATCAAAACCAGGCCCTACCTTCTATTCATACTCCATTTATTCTCCACAGTTGCACTACATCTGCGCTAAGCTCTACCTACCATCATTTCAAGACTGTAAATTAACAAGCAGCAAGCAATTTCTGCTGCTAAGTTTATCTGCAATGTTAGTTTCAAAGTTTTATTGTAACTTAAAGAGGAAAAACTACTGTGCTAAGGAGAATGGCAGGGAAGAAACATTCATAGATAGAGACACATCAGGCTGAATTATAACTGTTACTTACAGTTATATCTGCTGGGCAGTAACAAGCAATAATGCAAGTGTACCAATTTTAATGGTCTCCTCATCGATTGCTGTTCTTCACTATCTCCCTTTCTGTGCATTAAGTCTTGTAATTTTCACATTTTTTAAGATATAGAAATCATATAACATTCAACTATAATGAAAGCAATAATGGAAATAATGGCATTACTTGAAAATGTCCAGATCATTTTGTGGAAGCTCAGGTAAAATGGAATGATTCAGGAGAGAATTTGATCTGGAGTAAGATATTTGCTATAATTCAAGGTTCAGTGAATAAACAGATGGTATTTCTACCACAATCATCGGCTAGGGTGGAGTAACACAGAGTCTGTTCAGGAGACTGGGCTTGCCCGGATGTTGCCATCCATTTTTCAAGATCCATTGTCCTCCATTTATGAATAAAAAGAGGGATTTCATAGTGCTGTTGTAATATTTTCCCAGAAGACTTTGTCACCAGGTGAACTGAAAAAGTACATGTAATCTAAGGGTGATTTTAAACATTCCTACACATCAGCTGATGTTTTGACAAGACCTCACTATACTGATATAATGGACTATCCTCCCCCCAGCCCCAGCCCCTTACTCACCAGGCTGGCAGAGTTTCGTCCTGAATCTGGAGACAAGCACTAAATCTCTGTACCGAAGCTATAAAAATGAAAAGATAAAATATACCTGAAAAAGGTACATTGGACTTGTCTATTCCAGAAAACATATTAAGGATCCTCAATTCTTCATTCTCTGATCAGAGGCACATGTGCACTTTCTGCTTTGGTCTGGCTCATTAAGGCCACATGTATATTCTTTTTGTCCTCCTTTTCCCTCCTAAATTCTATGAAATTTAATCTTTATAAACTTCTGTACAATTAGAGTAAAAAAATACAAAGGATGACTTTTGAATTCTGTTTTTAAAGAAAGTAACACCCTGAAATGTCAACCATTTTTCTCTGCACAGTTGCTACGAGAATACCAAAACATCTTCCCCAAGTCCATTCTCCTGGCCAAGGCACCACATTTAATGAAGTGCACCGTTTGTTTGCTAAAACTCAGCAATACTAAGCACATTTTATACTTCTAATAAGGCCCGGGCCAGTGGTTGAATGATACAGTAAAAGGTGAAGGGAACTTGGACAGAAGAGAGGAGCAAAGGGAAGCTGTCTCTTCTGCTATCATTTTGCCTCAGTACTGAGCACAGCTCATGAATATGATTCTCTCTAAATTCCAGCTGTCACAAAGCTGTCAGTGTCTTCGTGCTGAATATGAATTTCTTGCTAAACCACTCACACATCTCAACTCTATGTACTGTTCATGTCGCTAAATGGCTGCATAAAATGATTTCTTTAGTACTTGTGAATTGTGCTACATGTGGAGCAGTATTCCCACAGAGAAGATCTAAAATTTGTTACCTTAGCAACAAAAGTGTGTTAATTTAATATGTATGTGTGTTTACTTTCACTTATTTCTTCAGATGTTTTACAGGAATGAAAATATACTGAGAGACATTCTCAGTTCCTAAATCTAGGATTTTAGATTGCGTAAGTAAAAGTCAGGATAGTTAATAATATCATAAGCAGGTCACATTGTTATCCACTTCCAACTCACCCAAGCAGAATCTTCTCAAACTGAAATGATCACGTGTTGCTATAATTCCCAGCCAGCCCAAATGGGATTTGGCCTTCATTGAGATTTCCAGACTATTTCTTTTTCAGGTAAGGCTAGTGCTGTGCTGGACCAATTTGCCACAATCTGTACTGATCAGTTGTCCACAAAATACACCAAAATGCCGCTTCCAACTGTGCTGTATTCCAGAATGTATAAAATGAATTTAATAAAAAAAGTATGTAAATTAACACTTTTATTTTGGACTTGAAACATGTCAAGGGCTTAATATTTTCCACAGCACCCGTGGGTGGCTGGGAGTTATTCAACACAACAACATAGCTCAGATTGCCTAAGGGCTCTTTCTAGAGGAGAAATCCTCTTATATATCAATAGTTTAAGACATATCTTAAATCAGAACTCACCCTGAATTTTAAGATAAGGAATGATACAACATATTTTAGTAGAAATTTGTGTGTTTCAATCAAATCAACATGTTATGAAGAATATTGATCTTTTCTTTGCAACCCTGGTGAAAGCAAACTATTCCTTCTGTATTCTGTATTTTTCATACAGAATTTTGTATATTATTTTTTAATGTAAAAATGTACCAGGACAGTCTCAAGTTGTTGTAGATACCTCAATAAGCATCTGTTATCACTCAGAGAGATGTGAAACTGAAAGCAGCAGAAGCATGTTGTAACCCTCAGCCCCAGCCAAGTCAAATATATCTGAGCCTCAAGGCCCATTTGTGCAAATCAGAACTGCGTGGCCTTTGCTCAGCTCTGCTGGAAAAATGTCACTTGACTGTGGGAGAGGGCATAAGCTGAGCCACATAGAAAAACAAAATAAAATAAAAACAGGAAAGAAGGTAGATTGGTGAGATAATAATAGTAACTCAAGTGAGAAATGAACATGTGAAATGGCATAAAACCCTGAGAAAACATTGACATTTCAGAAAGTGTTATTCACCAGATGAGCAGATTGAACTGGTGATGGAGACACAATCATTGTGACCCTGCCCACACAGACCCCTGGAATGCCCATACAGGGATGAGCATTTCAACGCTCAGCTCAGCAACATGCAGCCCCAGCTCTTCCTGTGAGTACCACCACTAAGTAGCTGCTGGTTGAAGATGCCCAAACAAAAGCAATCCAGCAGTGGGAAAGTCAGGCTGCAGGACTCTCTGATAAACTCTGCATGCATACTGTGGAGAGAGTAGAAGACCCCCAATGTTACTAAAGTCTTCCTATTCTGCTTGTTACACCTTTGTTGCCTCCATCCAAGAGTATTTTATGCAGGTATATGGTAATATTATGAACTTTCAGAGAAAAAAGTATTCTCAGACTAAGCACCACTTCACAAATTTTAGAAATGGGACAAATAGGACAATGAGATTTGCTATGCTTGCTTTGCTGTAACTGGCATTTGGAGCCTTGGCCTCACCTGAGCCCACAGAGCTATTTTCCCTGAGTTATTAGTGTGATTCCACCTAGCACACGTTCATACGGTAAGTAACTACAACTCCAATGGAAATTAGTATCACACACCATTGATATTGGGTGTATTTTTTTTTTTTACTTGTAAGAGTTGTTTTGTTATCTTCGGGGAAATATTGTTTTATTGATTTCAGGCAGCAATGAAAAGAAAGAAATGCAGTACTTTGATGTGTGCACAGGAACAAGATAAAACCAGAATACAGGCAAAAGGCAGCAACGCTCCAGTGAGTGTCTTCAAGCCATTTAATTAAATTTTGCTCTGTCTTGCAGCCATGTAATCCTGGGGGTGAGCTGAAGCATCTGAAACAATGGAGCAGAATTTGGTGCTCTGTTCATTTTTTTCCACTTTGAACAGAGGACCAAAACCTTCTCTGCAAGGGAAGCAAGAGGGATGTAGATTTTGGCTTGAGCTAACTGGCAGAGAAAGAAGTGAGGACTCTCTATCAGTCTGTTAACATCAGCTGAAAACACCAAGGCTGCATCATGCTTCCTAAATCACTTAGACAGGGCAGACAGGGAAAAAGGAAGTATCACTGCTTAGCAACAGCAGTTCAGTCCATGACAGGTGTGTTGTGCCACTCAGCAGGACCATGATCCCTTCCACCCCACTGCAGGCAAGGACACAAGGACATGGCAACAAGCAAATGCATAGGATGTAGTCAAGCTTTCATGAGGCTGAATACTAAAGCAAAGCCTCAAAAGTTGGTTCTTGTCTCTTTTTCAAAGATGTCAGATGGCAATTAGATTTTTGTCTATTGGTTTGTTGAAGCCTGTTGCGGGTGGGGAGAAAGTTTGCTTGTGTTACTAACAATTAGGAGATGTGAAGAAAAAAAATAAGTAAAATCCTGCTTTCTAAAACAGTTGGATGCACAGCATGGATGTACACAGTTAAAGCTTCTTGTTCCATGTTGCATGAGGGAAGGCACTGGTATGAGGAGCAGAGCAGACTAACAGCTATTGCTTAATTCTAAAATCTTAAGTACAGGTTCCCTCCTTTTCCTGGGCCAAATACACAGTTCCCCCCTGTGCATCTATTGATCTCATAAGCTGTCCCAGAAATCCATACTGTGACTTTGATTAAGGGTAACAAAGTCAACAAAATGTAGAGCAAAGTTGCAGCTTTCCACTACAAGCAGAAACAGTAGCATCAGCAAGTTCTTAATGCCCCATTGACTTCACTTCTGCATGATGGCAATACAGATGGCACAGTAAAAAAACTAGCAGCAAGAAGAGCTACATAAAATGCAGAGTTTCAGGATCATCCTGCAGAGTTCCATCCTGTTAAAACACATCTGTTCAGCTACAGAGACAAGCTGTGCTAGTTGCAGATTGATCTAAAATAACAGTCTGAAGAAGGGATGTTACAGTCTGCACTAGCACAAGTGGAGGGTTGAAACAAACAAAACAAAACTAGCAGCAAGTTTTTGATTTTGGACTAACTTTGACTCAAATTAGAGAGAGTGCCCAATGGAGTGCATCTGAAAACAAGTCCAGCCATAAAGCACTAGTCTAGTCAGGGATTACATAGGGAACTATCAAGATGATTTTAATACTTATCTGTATTCTGCAACACTTACTCTATAACTATTAAAAGAGTTGCTTAGCCTCACAAACATTTATTAATGAACCATGTCCTACCATTTATTTATATGCTAAATTTCTTTAAAAAGTTCACAGATATTTAACCTGGAACTGTGGCATGTTTAGGGCTCTGAAAGTTATATTAGGGAAGGAACATGATGAAGAATATCTCTCCTCCCAGAAAGAAGAAGACCACAGATGGGACTAGCTAACAGCAGCTCCTACGTTCTGCTGCTACTGATGACTGCAAATAAATATTGGAGATATCTGCCTTGTGTATATGGGGAAAAGCATGTCTGCACCTCTGTTCAGCAGGACCCTTTGCAGTCCTGCCATGTAACTCTCGTGCTGCCTGAAGAGCTGAGCAGATCTGTGGTAATTTGCAGGAATATTCAGCCAGGCACAGCCCAGAGTTCAAATGTTGTAAAAGGCCAAAGGAGAGGGAAGGTTTGAGCAGTTTCACTGGGGCAGCCCTGATGTTTTGTTGGGATTTGTCTTAATTTTTCAGAGCAAAGAAATGCTGGAGAAGAAAGTAAAAGTTTTAAATAAAACAGCACACACACACACAAAAAAGTCTTACTAAGCAAATAAAAAGTGGAATCTCTCATCTCCTACCATAGACTAAAAATCAGTTAGAAGTTATAAAACCCAGTAAGAACAAGGCATTGCTTCCCATCATAGGAGAAAGGTTTTAATAATAAATTAATGCCATTTGAGGGATTTATTAATGATCAAGAGAAGGGGAAAAAATGAAATGGGAAATTTCTACATAGCTGAAAATCATTTAGCACAAGGGCCAAAGAAGGGAGGAGAAGGGCTCCTTCTTCAGCCAAAACCAACAAATGTAATGCCCAGAACATGCACAGTAATCTCTGTGAAAAGTAATGACATAAAGTCCTAGGAAGACTCCAAACAGACTAAAATGCTATCAAGAACACCAAAACAATCTTGTGAAGAGCCAGTGTACCACATCATTAACAGGGTATTAGGTGATGTCGGTAATATGGACCTATATACACACACCTATGAATAACATCTTCCAATATTATGACATTATTTAAGCCTGTCATATAGCTTAATTCATAATCATGTGTTCAGTTCTAATCACTTATTACTTGAAAAAAGTTTCAATGGAAGTGGTGAAAAATATATAAAAATGGCTTATATAGAAGACATTAAAAAGAAACTTGTCAGAGAGAAGAAATTAATATTACAGACAATGAAGAGGTGTATCAGATACTTCCAATTTTTAAAGCAGACACTCATGTCTCCTACTAACTAACTCAAGAGTAACTTAATATGTATTTAATGTGGAAATTTGAAAGAAATTTATTTTAAAATCAGACTTATCCTATGCAGATCACTACCACAACTCAAAAAAGGTGGGTGGATTTATAGAACAAAGGCAGCAGTGGCCTACTTAAGATTAGAAAAAACAAACAAACAAAGCTTCAGATATTGAGAAAAGGGTATGATTTAGGACTGGGAAAAAAACTTTGAAATACTTATTTAATTAAAAGTTTTCCAGACAGGATTTCTAGTGCCTTCTCCTAAAGAATCTGACTGCTTAGATAATGCAAGAGCAGAGTGACAGGTTTCCCCTTGAGTGACATCTGCTCTTTCTGCCTGTGCTCCTAAAGTCAGTAATTGGGAATTGACATAAAACTCTTTGGCATTAATGACGAAGAAACATAGTGTTTATTCTACTGGTTGTTCTTAGGTAATAATATAACCAGGTAAGATTTTGGGCAAACGTTTTTGTACTCAATTTTTAGTCCCTGCTGTTTCCAGAACAAGAATAAACATACTGATCTTGCACTGGACAATATCCTGCCCCTAAAAAATGTTCCCCACCACAGTGCATTACAAAAGAAGGCTAATTTGGCTCTCCTGTAGACCCATATACTACACAGGAAAAATGCACTAAGGATTTTTTTTCACAGTCATCAGTTTCAAAGATGCGAGGAGAACACAGACACTGATTTATGGACTGCAATAACTTGGAGGATATTTCATAGCCCTCTAATTTAACAGCCAGCTGAATTTTCCATTTTTAAAAACCTTTTAAAGAACACATTTTCTCACAAAAAGTGCAAGTGAAAATTAAGGGGGAAAATCATCTAGGCAATTCCAGAAAAAAAAATCATATATATATATGGAAAAAAAGTGCTATTAGTTGCTAGGTGACAACATTTTTACCTGTTCTGTCAGAGTATTTGCAAAATACTTACAGCCAAGAACATGAATGTTCAGCTTCCCATCAATTCTATATCAGGTGAATATATTCAAAAAGACATAAAATCATGTTTGAGAATCAAGCCAATACTGCAAATACAGGCTAACTAACGTAGGACGATCTATTAAAGCTAGGCATGCAGATGGAAGATTATGAAATGAGATTAAATTTATTAACATGTCATGCATATCGTGGAAGAATAACCAAATGGAAAGATAAAACTGCTCAAAAGCCCTCATGATCAGAGATAAGTGCTCTGACTTAGTTTGTAGTGTGAGATGAGAGCAGAAGATACAAGTTCAGGCTTCACACACAAGTTAAACACCATGAAGTTGGATGCTAGCAGTTCTCCAGTGCAACAGCAAATAAAATACAGGGCAGACTTGTAAGAACTACATCACCTGAAACAAAAAAGCAGTGGGAAGAATTCTGAAAAAGAGCAAAGAAATGATACCATGGATACCAATAGGGATTTATGCCAACAATTAAAATCATTACATATACCTTGATTAAGGGATTACAGAAGCAAGACACAGTGAAATGTCAACATATTAAAGCAGAGAAATGTACAGAAATCAAACTTTAATGAAATTTTCTTCCTCCAGAGGATTCTCTTAACTCTGAAAGCAAAGGCAAAGTTTTGGCATGTAAAAATCAACTAAAACACTCACATTTTTTATTAATATACATAAAAATTAATATATGAAATTAATATTAAAACAATTTTTGCTTTGATGAATTATGTACATTCCCCTTACAGTTATATTTTATCTAGTCATACAGACCCAGAAAAGAGGAACTGAAAAACAAGAAGAGTAATTTTCGTACAAAATGAGATATGTGCTGTGACAATTACTCTCCAGACCTTCACCTCAATTTGTTACACCACTACCACATTGCTGAAAGCTAATAGTACAGAAACTAAAGCCAATGTCACCCTCCATCACGGTAGGGATCAAACATCATGACTGCCCTGACCTGCAGGGAGGCCAGAGCCTTGAACACATGCTGGCAGCTTTCCTGGCTGTTGTACCTACTTGCAGAGGAAAAATCACCAGTGGGTTTCCCGTGGCTTTAAAAATATAGATATTAGAAAGCAGATATTGAATAATCACCCTTTTCAAATTATTTAGGACAATTATGGTAGTATACTTCACCTAAGCAGTGTGAGTTGTATACTTGGCAGCTACAGGAAAATAATCGCATTCTCTTGGCTCTCCAAAGAGAGCACAAATGAGACAAATCATAAACCAGGTATTAAATCTCATTTAAAACAGCACAGTACATTAGTGCCTGATTACTTTCTTAATCACATTTGTTCTGTACAGAGCATCTTTCTTAGTCATTCTTTTCCCCTATACATATCAGCCCCCATATAATTATGCTACTTTAACATTACACTCTTTTGGATTAAGGAAGTGCCTCCTCTGCTCTTAGTGACAATTATTCTACTCTGTGCAAGAAATTGGTTGCTTTTTCCCAGCAACAGAGCTGACGTCCATTGTGGTATCTAAAGTGTTGCTTGATTAGTTAAATGGTGATCATTTTCAGAAATCACTATGTGATAATTATCTACTTTTTTGATACCATGGTTTTAATGAATTTGTCTCCATATATGGAGTCTGAGAACTCCTTGCTAGGTTTTAAGTCTAAATCTTAGTAAGATAATGGAAACTACACCAAATCTGTTTTCCTGACAGAAAACTCAGATCTGTTTATCTTCACTGTCACTCGTCTTCTATGAAAATGGCTCCCAACGACACATCTACCTATTTACCATCTTTGAATGTAACTTTTTAACTCTGCATCTCTCTTAATGCTCACAAAACCTTACCTGTGTATAACTACATCGGGGGGTTTGGTGGTCCTACCATGGCTCCAAGTAGTCACACGTGCACTGTGAAAGCATTTAGCATAGTGACAATAAAAAGAAATGCCTCTGTCAGCATCAACAATTAAAGGAATGAACAAATAGGTGATGCCTAAGTGTCTCCTCTCTTTGGATGTTTTCAATGTTGAAAAATCAGGGTTGCTCTAAAGCCTGTGTGTGGAGTATTAAATGACTGAGACTGCACTGCTAGTGATTGCACTACTCTGCAGTTGAAGAACCTACTCTTTCTGAAGTAGTTTTATAGAAAAAAAAAGAAAGATGAACACACACTTACAAAAGTGAAAAAAAATGCATTTACTGCCTACAGGGGAAATTATCTAAATTACAAGATTTATAGAATGGCAATCCATGAGGCCAATTTTTCCATGGCTCACAAAAGCTTGATGTATTTTGTGCAGAAGCAGGGTGACTTAGATAATTCATTTAAATATCATTGAATCTGTATATGCTGGTTTCAGTCTTCAAGTTGTGACTCCCAGAGATTTACAGCTAGTGATAATTCATGGCTGAATAGTACTGGTCCATAACAAAACAAGCAGAGAAACTGCCATTTTTTCACAGGAACAAATATGCAAATCTTGCTTTACGGTTCCGCTAGATGGAAATATTTCTTCTTTGATGAGGAATATTAATATAACAGCTACGGGTCATTTAGTTAATTAGTGGGTCATTAATCTGCTGATCTCTGCAGAATGTTATATCTTATTATTCTAAGAACTAAGTTATTTCAACAAACTTTAACTGCTGAGCTAATCTTTTCAGTGATGAGTTCAAACTCTTTGTTCCAACATCTGTGTTGCTGTTCCAAGACTTCATAGTAAACAAATATGCATAGTAAAATCTCTTCATCTCTAAATAATTATTTCAGCTTTTTTAAATGAACTAAGCACTAAGTGCTTCTGACTGAGTCTGCCAAACTAATCTTCAATTATAAAAATTCATAAATAAAACAGAAAATATTTTCATTAATGGCAAAACAAATGTAGTGAATATTAGCAAAGCTAAATGTGACAGGACTGCCTTTGGATTTAAGTTCTTAAAGAGATAAAATGAGAGAATTTTTTTTCTTCTTAGGTGCTACTTATCTCTAAGTTTATCCTTAAATACCTCCTCAAATTTTCTCCTGTACAGAAATTATGATGCCACCTATAGCAACCTTTTTATTTAGCATGAGCATGTTCCCACTTGGAACACCCTTGATATTCTACTTTATCTCTCACAGAATCTTTACACTTCTCTCATCTTTTTCATGTCTTAACAATTGTTTTTTCTTACTATCCTTGAAGACAACAATTCTGATATCCTCTGGGCAAAGCAGTGTTACCCTCATGGCTCATCTCAGTACATTCGTTTCTATCCCACTCTCAAATAGAAAATAATTTTCCCAATTGTTTTCCTGCAGCTGAAAACATTCCTAGCTAAAAGCTCATCTTTTCCAAAGCAGAATATGAAAAGTAACTGCAACAATCACAGCACAATATTTGTTTCTGTCCTGAAGGTGATTTCTTCTCTCTGAGCCAACAGCTCCCAATCTACTGCTGCCCCCACCCTGACGCAGTGTTTAGGTTTCACTGTCATTGCCTCTCATTAAGAACTTCTAACCAGTCACCTGGCCTGGAGCAGCATAGTTTGCCAAAGCTTTGATCCGAAGAAGGAGGTGTCTGGCCTCCAATAACTCACCATTTGCTTTTCTTTTATGGGATACTAAACCGCTTAACCATCTCTCAGAAGAGACTATTGAGCGAAAATTAAAGGGGGCAACCGACCTCATCATGCACAATCTGAGTCTGCTTCCCAAAGAAAACTGTACTCAGTATCCTGCATGTCCCTGAATAAGCAGGAACCATGGTGAGGACCTCCTCTATGTTCTCAGGTGAGTAGGAAGCCAAATCACTCAAAAGTGTTAATTGAAATGGGCTCACAGTTTTCTTTCAATATCACAAGATGAGCAGAACAAATCTCTCACCCAGTTACATGATTCTAACAGGAACCAACAGCAGAGGCTAAGAGAAAACAAGAAATGAACAGGGAATAACATAGTGAAGTTTTCCCCACTGCATACTTCCACCTTCTGGCAAAACACAATGCAGAGACTTCCTAAACCAAAGTTTCTATCTGCATCCTTATTTTGAATGATTCTTTTTTTTTCATTAATATATTTTTGAGCCTTTTTTAGCTTTCAAGGTCCACATCACACTGTAGCAATGCAAGAATGGCAGTGTTTCTGCTGGGCATCAATTTTCTTTCTTGTATGTTCTTCAAACTGTATGTGATCATTTCAATTGCTGCCCTACAGGTCTCATCCTGTGAGAAATAACAAACAGTTGTTCCTTATTTACGTTCTGTATGGTATTTATGGGTTTATATGTTTCTGTCTGTTCAGCCTCTCTTTATCTAGCAACTGTTAGGCTTTTTTTTGTCATCTTCAACAATCTTCTATATATAAGATCAAAGATACAAAGTACTCAAAACATGAATACACAGTGGAATTTAGACTGACATAGTGATATTTTCTGATTTTTTCACCGAAGTTTTCCTACTAATTGTTTAATACACCATCTGCGTTTTCGACCACTGCTGATCATTGAGTTGACATTTGTTTGAACTATGCACAAAAATGCCAAGATATATTTACTGAATGGTAATACGTAATTTACAGACCAATTTTCTTTGGTTTAGTTAGGGTTGATTCCTCCCCCCCTTACCCTTTCTTCCATTACTTGGCACAAATCAACACTGAATTTCATCTGCATAGGTATTACATATCTTTCAGCATCATTAGATTCTCTTGCAACTTCTCATGGCCAACTTTTGTGTTTACAAACCAAAATAGGGTCATAAAGTCTATAGATGTTTTCTTTGCTCTCATAATTGCTTTACCAGATTCTTTGTGAACTTTTATCCTAGACTAAAAGTTTTAGATAAGCTTCAGAATTACATCCCTGTAATTCTGAGCTTTCCTCCGCCTATATCAAGATCTATAAGCACCAGCATTGGGGCATCAGAAATACAGTAAACAAAAAGGAAGATTTGGAAGGAAAAGGAGTGAAGAGAACTGTTGTGCCTGAGACTGCTTTTATCTGAGATTATGCTTTATTTTCAACTCAAATATATCAGGTTTCTCTTCTCTCTTTGCAACTGGTGATCTCAAGTATAGCTAAAGTCTAAACTGCTGATAAATGTGGGAACTGAGAGAAAAAAAAGTGTATCTAGTTATAGGAAATTCACTGGTACCACAGTGCCAGCTCCATCCACAACAAAAATCCGAGATTAAATAGAAGAGAAGAGAATCAATGCAAATTGCTCCAGACAGCAGTAAGCTTAGTCATTGGAGGTATTGCTGGTCAGGAGCCAAATGAATCCGTTTGTTATCTAGTAAAAATCTTGCTGTGTAAGTTATTAATTAAGGTTAGAAAACTATTTCCCTCTTTTATTTATAGCTCCAGGTATTTTGTGCAGCATGTGAAAACATTCTTCCGAAAGTAGAGGAGTATTTCTTTGGTTTCTTTGGCACATTACTTATTTTGCTGCCTGAGCTCCATTCTGTCTGTGCATCCATTTTATAAAGCACACTTTATTTAAATGATCATATAACATTCTCCTCCTCCTATGAATACCTGCTTCATTTCATACAGAACACTTAAATGGTTAGCAAAAGGAACAGTGTTTGCTGGGGGGGGAGGAAGGTGTCACTTTTTTTCTTATCCCTTAGAAGCAAAATTCCTTTTTGTGTTTGTTTTCCCCTTACAGATATTCTTGTAGCTTTGAATACCATAATCTGTGAGCATTTCATGAGCCATAGTGAGTTCTCGTAGTATCATCCTGGGAGATGCTGTAGAATTCAGACTCCCCCACCAACCAATCCCTTTCAGGTTCTTTCCAAAATGAACAAGATTGTGAAAAATAAGGTAATTATATAACAGCAGTTCAGTATTGTGTAGCATGTTGTAAAAAGAAAGGCAAGAAAATCTATAACATTCAGCTCTTTGGTGTTCTGCGGTGAAGTGCATAATATTTGGAATGCATGAGGCAGGTACTGTCATGTCTCAATACACAACTCTGGAAATTACTGAGTCTTTAATAGTCTGAGCAAATATTCACATTAAAATCCATTATTTTAATCCATTAAAGCCATTTTAAAAATCAGAGAATGTTGGACCACTCCTAACCGAAACAGAAATCCCGTAATTGAGAAAACCTTAAATTTCACTGAAAAGTTCAATCATGCCAGAGAAGCTTTCAACTGCTGACACACCAGAGTTATTTGGAATATTCATTTTATGGTTCATTTTTAGGCTTTTAAAATTTAATTTGACTTAGGGAAAAAATGTTTGGCTCTAGTGTGAATTTACAGGTGAACTATATAAAATTGATGGCAAGTCACTACAAAAAACTTCTTACTCACAGGGCCCATTTCTGAGTAACTCTTTACCTATTTGGATAGATTTATCAGTAAAGATATCAGTTGTTAATGTCTCTATTTGTGAATGCAAAACTGACAGTATAGACCATACATGTTTCCCAGGGTTTCAGTTCCTATTTCCAGCTTAGAAACAAACAAGCAAACAAAACCCATCTTATTTCCTCTTATCTTCTGACTTTTAAATCATATTCTCTGCCTACTTCTTCTGGTGCTTCCTCCCCTCACTCATCTGTTAAAAAAAAAGCTCAAATTGAACATTTGCAGTCTGTAGGTCTCACTCAAGTCTCAAGCAGATATTTGCATATATAAGACACGTAGGAGCAGCTCATCCAAAACAAAGCTTCTGCTTGTGTCACCTGTGAAAGCACTAGTTTTGTTAATGCAAACCACAGTGCAGTGTCCATGCAGGTAACATGGTACAAGTAAGCACAGTTCATAAAAGATGCAGAAAAGGCCTGCTCCAAATTTTGAGTTACCTGAGCAGTAGTCTGGGTCACATTCACTAATACAATCAGATCTTTATTACTCTTTTCCTATTCACTGTGTTAGCTGTTTCTAACCACATAAAGGTCACTTAATGTTCCCAATCATCACTGCTTACAGGAGTGTTGTGTTGCTTCTCTGAGAACTTTCATACTGAGAGTGTTTGTCAAGTAAGAGATCTCCTCTACTTCAGTCACATGTGAGTCTTCTGGCTGAGTGTGGGAAAAGATACAAATCTCCTTCTGCCCTACCTCTGCAGCAACTCAGAGAGTCCCAGGAACCCTCAGATTCCTTAGCAACCATGTTAGTGGAGAGAAACTCAAATCTGTTTAGCCTTCCTGTAAATATAGTTGAGATCTTGTGAAGTCTAACAATTGAAACAAAATGGGAACTCTTTCCCCATACTTATTTTCTAAGAAGTATTTTTGCTTTGTCTAGGAGCACAGGACTCCACACACAGACTGGACTAGATTGTTATCAGCCCACGAAAGATAGGCTAGAAAGGTGTCGCTTCATACATGTCACCCAAAAAGAGACTTCTCCTGCCAAAGCAGAGCACACTATTTCCCTGGTGAATAAACCACAGGAAAGGATGATTGCATTTGATACGAGCAAGGAAAGAGACAGGTCAGCCATCCAGGTGTGTGTCTGCATACATATGTAAAACTTCACAGAAACGCAAAAGTTGGGGATTTGGCAACACCTGTAGAAGGGCCAATTCCTTTCCTCCAATTCCTTTCTTTGACCTAAGTCAAAGATGCCTGTCTTGTGAGGTCTGCTGTGGATATCACTGAGGCACGCTGTGAGTATTCTGACCAGGATTTCTGGTGCCATTTGAAAAGTATGATACTGCCTTTCCTGAATATTCAGAAGAAGCTGATGACATAAAGAGGAATTCAGAAAGACAACAGCTGATGGCTTTCTGGTTGCTCAGTGTCTGCTATCATCACCTCAAAAATATCCTCATTTGATAAGGGTGCCAGGACATTCTACTAACATTCATTTGAATTCACGACTCTTATCTCATTTTTCATCTCCTTTGCCACTTCTGTGTAGATCCACACTAAAAGGTATGAAGCACTTTTATCTAATTATTGGACTTGTTATACAAATTGCCCTAACTAGCATTTTCGAAATTGAAGAGCTGACAAAATACCTTTGAAATCAAATTTTTATGCATTTGAAAAGGTTTAGGCATTTGTGGGGTTTTGTTTGCTTTTCTTTTGTTTGTAAATTGTGCATATAATGACATAAAAACCTAAAGGATACTATTCATACACACTAAGGAATTGCATTTTACCTGTGCTCTGTAAAGACAACAGTGTAAAATCCCTGAAATTGCTCTAAAGTTAATTTCCAAGAAGAGAGGGATACTTATCCTTATGAACATTAGCACACATAGTAATAACTCTCTTTAATACAGTATTATAGTTTTTATTCTAAAAATTGATCCCTGTCTAGACATGCACCAAATCTCTAAAGTAGTAGTTTGTAATGCATGAAGGGTAAATTGTATAGCTCAGCTTTAAGACTGGTGATTTTCCTGCTTTATTGAAATACTGTGAAGTAGAGATATACACAGAGTAAATGTGAAACACTGTAGTAGAAGGAAAGAGCTCTGAATGCCTTATTGATTCTTGATTTTTCTGATCCTTTTATTATCCACCTTTGAGCAGTCTAGTCTGAGGTGCTTGTAATTGCAGGCTATATAATATTATAGATTTCTAAAGTTTATGCTGTAACTGCCAATCTCTCCCCATGCCATCTGCTTTTCTCCCTCTTTCTTCTTTAGAGCACAGTTGCCAGCATTGTATCTTCAGTATTTTGCACAGAAACGAAGATGATTCCAGCTGGGATATTTGGGGACCTAAATATAAAATACAGTAGTTCCCTCTCAGGGAGGGTTGAACTCTGCTGAGTCCAGCAAACAAACTCTGGTGACTCCAATAAACACTGCATGCAGTTTGCGGTGTCTTGAGATGGAGAAGAGGTAGGGAAGAAGGTAATAGCAGGAGAAGGGATGATCAGGCAGTGCTGTTAGATCAAGGACAGTACTCCCAGGCATTACGTCCTGTCAGCATTGCTGAACTATTTAGGTAGGAGAATAAATGGATCAAAACTGGCTTCACACAGATTTTGCTTTCTGAGGGTCAAACCAATCTACCTGCCCTCCAGTACAGTCTTCACCCTCATAAACCTGTAATACATGTATAAAAAAGTGTCACCTTTTCCCTGATCCAGAAGTTAAATAACTGCATAAGGGTCAATTCTGGCTCTGTCAGGCTTAATGTAAAAGCCTTCCCACACTTGGGCACAGGCAATCTGTGAGGTTGAGTTTGCTTAGACTTAGGCTATACAGTAAAAATTTCCCTACATCATTTTATTTCTTCAGAAACCTGGGAGAAAACAAAGATTTCAAAGAGGAGTTGATTTCTTTTTTTTTTCTTTTTGTACTTAATTATCAGTGTTGCGTTTCAAATTCAAGTCAGTTAAACCCAGAAAAAACCATTGAAATAACTGAGATGATGCTGAGGGTTGAAAGTGGCATGGGAAACCTTTGCTCATGCCTCTGATGCCTAAATTGCAAATGACTGACCTTGTGGAAGGCAGCATGAGGTGAGAAGGTAAATTTTTGGTGAAAACATAATTAAACTCAATATTTCTGTGAAAGCCGAGTGCTTCTGGTGAGGGAACCACAAAGGTTCCACGAGTTTAGGACTGTGATACATTTCTGCAGAGTTTATTCAAACTAGAAATCTCTTAGATCTTAGTTTGATTTGATGGAAGGATTTTCTATTTCCAGAAAACATGCTTAATACAATAAGTCTGTATCCTGGTGATATTGTAGGGATGTCACTATTTGTGGACTTTTTGTGTACAATTCAAACATTCTTGTTTGTATAAAAACTTATTAGGAATACTGCTTATCCTTGAATAGCAAGTGTGTATATAACTTCTAAAATAGATATATTGGACAACACACTCCCATCCAGCTGCCTAATTCTCTCAGTTGCTTATGTCATTACTAACCCGGAGGTTGCCACCACAAAGGGCAACTTTCCCAGGAAAACACCGATCAGCTTCACCCACTTGAGGAAAAATTAATAAAATTACTGAATAAGTCAAGGTGATTCAAGATAATTCCATTAGAAAGGCTGAGAAGGAGATTATAAAATTAAGTATACCCAAGAAGAGGTGACAGGAGAGTGGGCCAGTCTGTGAACTTTCATCACTTTGACTATCACTTACATGGGGCTGATGCAATTAATAGTCAAGAATCTCATGTAGCCAGCTGGGCACTAAAGTAGGTTTTGAGGAATACACCATCCTTCAGAGCTTAACCACAGGTGGTAACCACCCGCTCAGTGGTGGCAGGAAAGACAAAAGGAACACTTTTATCTCAGGTCATTACAGCTATTTCTCTGCAGTGACTGCGCATTTTAATGATTGTTCTTTGGCAAACAGCAATTAGTATGCTGAAGAGCTTGACAGACACCTAGAAAACATGTATTTTTCTTATCTGTCGGAAGGAAAGGGTGGAATGATGGGTGAGTTGAAATCTCCCAGACAAGAAGGAGAGATAAAGGTAAAAAAGAGGGAATGTAAAAAGGTATCAGGGAATTTAAAAAGGCATCACAGACATGAACCTGTGAAAGGCATGAAGGAAATTTTGTAGGAGAAGAGAAAAGAAACTCTAGGTGGATTTCTCAAAAGAAAGAAAAAGACAAAGCAGAGGTCAGGAAAGATAGGTGGGCACATGGTCCAGGAGCAGCCTCCAAAAGGTAAACCCTACCCAAAGGATGGTCTAATCAGTAGGACAGCACAGAAAAGAAAATAAATGTGTGCAGGCTTT
This sequence comes from Neopelma chrysocephalum, assembly GCF_003984885.1. Classification (NCBI taxonomy): domain Eukaryota; kingdom Metazoa; phylum Chordata; class Aves; order Passeriformes; family Pipridae; genus Neopelma; species Neopelma chrysocephalum. The sequence goes on along the minus strand of NW_020897731.1, from coordinate 872,156 downwards.
TCTTTGTGCAGAGAAAGCAAGAGGTGTTTCCAAAACTGTCTGTTCCTCTGTTGGAAACTCCGTATCTCTTACATTGGCTTTTCAAGATGCCTGAACTTCTGGGTGAAAGGAAGCTTAGATTAAAGAAGTCCAGGAGTCCTCTGTTATCACAGCTACAACACAGTTGCATTGGGGTCTCCACTCTGACTCCTTCCTCATCCTTACTTTCAGTGTAATTTTTTTTTACTTTTGCAATAGTCTGGTGTTCACATGCTTGGTGCTGGCTTAGTGCTTTCAGCTGTATTTCAGCAAAGTACAGAAATACCTTACAAACCCCAGGAAGCCCAGAGGACACCACATAAGAGCCTACGTACGATGATTTTGTGGCAATTCAGAGAGTTACTTAGTCCTTAAAAGACTGCCTGAAAAATTTCTTTCCTGTGATTTTTTTTTTCTAAGTTTTTTCTCTTTAAAGATCTCTCTACTCTCCCTGGAGACCTCTGTTTTCTCCAGACTGTACAGGATAAAGAGACAACCTGTCTTCTGCTACCTTCCTTGAAGTGAGGCACCTGGTACACGTGTAGCAAGTTAATATGTTTCCATGAGCTGCATGGTTTAGAAGTCATACATGCTGACATTTTGAATACTTTTTATTCAGCCAGAGCTGCATAACACTATGTCCATAATAATTTGTGGTAAAACTTTTTATTCTAAACTCAACATCTGCATTTGCAGTTCAGACACTTATGTCTGAGTCCTACAAGAACAACAATATGTGCCCACCTTTATCTGAGTGGATTGTCCTTTAGCTAGCACCAGCACTAGCATTTTAGTTCAGAGTAGGAGGATGAAGTAAATCTTCCAGGTGTCCCCATTTCCTGTGCTTTGTTTCATGTGGTGGAGAAGGTTTTGAGAAGGTGGTCCTCATGAAAGTCCAGCTGCTGAGCTGGTCCCAACCACACCTCTGTCTCTGTGCATGGGCACTTTAACACCCTTCACATCAGCAAAGCCTCCAGGCTACCACACAACAATTTTACAGTTCCAGTTTGAGTTTTGCTGGAATGACTCTTGGAACATGGACATGGACACCAGGAATGAGCTATGCTATGTTTCCCACCTGGTGGGTCATGGTAAAGAGCAGATTTCAAGTCCTGCCCTGGATTTCTTGGTTCTCAGGTTATCAGTATTGCTGTGTGCAAATTCCCAGATCAGGAAAGAGAAACCTAGTAATTAGGCATTTGCACTTTGTGTTCTGTTCCCTGTCATTTCCATTCTGAGTCCGATTTGTCAGACATGCCCCCAGGTCTGCATTTTTCTTTAGGGCTGATTTTACAGGAAACCTTACGATTCTGTAAAAATATTGGTACAGAAATGTTACTGTGACGAAAATAATTATACAGATAAAACCAGCACATACAGGCAAAAGTAAGGTAATGCTGTAACTGACAACACTCATTATTTGGGATTTTTTTATTTATTTGTTTTCTGTAGTAGTAGATTATCTTTTTAATCCTTTACTGTTTGAACAATAACTATTTTAAGTCTGAATTCTCAAAAGGGAGACACCCTAATGTTCTTCTGTGTAGTTTTGAATATCATTATGTGATGGTTTCAGTCTAGGCCTTCCTGGAGACCAGCTTGTAACCAGGAAGGAACTAGGAAAGTGACCAAGGAAGTATTCCATGCTATTCCTTTACGTAACCTAGGGTATAAATAAGGCATTGATAAGAGAGCTCGCTCTCTTCTCTTCCGGCGAGGTTGGAGAACGGTGGTCCCTGTCTGGGTCTGGCTTATCTGAAGCTGAGGCCTACAGTAACTGCTGTTGTCGGCCACGTGTGAGGGGGGAGTGCTGGGCCGCGTCCAGACGTCCTGCTTTCTTTTCAAGGGAAGTGGTGAGCTCTTGCCAATTCTGGTTACCGGGTTTTTAGATTGTGTGAATCTGTTTTATTTTTTGTCCCTTTTCACCCTATTTTATCCTTTTCCCTTCTCCCTTCCCCCTCTTCCCTCCGGGAAGCTATTTGGGGTCATAGATTCATATATATAATTCTCATTGTATATCTCTGTTTTATATGTAAAATATATATATTTTTGCTAGAACTTTGGCTGCCTGTTTTTTTGGTTTTTTTTTTCCTTCCCTCTCTGGGAAGGAGACCCTGTTGTCGAGTTTCGGAGACTTGGCAGGAAGCCAGCTCCAAACTTGCACACATTAAAAATACTATTATACTTACTTGGGCTACTCATGGAACAAGATAAAACTAAGAATAATGTTATCAAGGTCTTTTCCTTTACATATCCCTTTTTTAACTGGGCTAGGCCACAGTTGTTCTTTCTTTTAATTTCTCTCTGGGTCATACAGGCTAAGACATATAGGTGAAAATGAAAGTGGCAGCCTATATCATCTTCCATATGTTCTGTCACAGGAAGAGAATTTGTGTTTCCATCTGCTTTTTCAAGGGCCATAACAAACTTCCACCACTGAGACAGCTTCCCAGTCTTTGCAACTTAATGGGCATTACACCTGTAATGTGTCACATTTAGGTGTAAAACTCACATTTCTCTTATGGAATTGCACTCAGGTCAACCTCTTCAAGATCCGTGTCCTGTTAAATGTTAAAGTGCCAATCACCATGCAGGAGTTTAACTAATTAACAGTAAAGGAACAAAAATAATATGTAGTCCTGTATACTACCTTTGTTTGAGAAAATATGACTAGGATGAACAAATCAATTCAAAATTATTATTGATTTAGTTTCCCCCAAACACTGACAGTTTTAAACAGCACATCTAAGGTCCTTTAAGGAATGTAACACTTTAACTCCCTTTTCTCCTAGCTTGAGACAGGTTATTAAATTGAGTTCTTTACACTGTTTAAATCCCAAGCAATCTTTTGAACTTATGTGGGTTTTGCACAGCTGAAAATCATTTAATAACCCTACAAACCTCCAGTCGACTTTTTTTTCCTCTCCAATTTAACTGCACTAAGTCCAAACATTATAATCAAAATCCCGTATCACAGTTTGCCTTTGAGCTATTTGAAATGGAGAATGACTGAAAAGTACCAGGGCATGGAGTGCCACCATAGAAGAACTAAGCTGTAAGCAATTCAGGCGTAATTTCTTTACAAGAAGGGCATTATGGAATAAATTGCTTGGGCTATTCAGGCAGCGAGGCAGGCAAGTACCATAAATCAGCTCTGAAATACAAACCGGGCAGTTGGAAGTGGGAGTAATGACAGGGTTTGATCTCGCTGGTTAGGTATGTCATTTCAGTTTGGGATAAATAAATGTTCAGATCTGAAATTGCACAATGACAACTGGGGGAGCAGAGGGAAAACCTGCGGTTGGCCAGAGGAAGAGGAAATAACAGTTCTACTCTTGGCGTATTCCACCCAACTGTGAAACAATCCTGTTTAAATACTGCCAGTGGCCAGAACCACGGTTGCTGGACAAAGACAACCTATTTTACACGTTTCTTTTGTAAGGGCAGTTTTAGTTTTCCTTGCTCATTTCTCATTTTATTGGAAAGTCAGGGTGAAAGGGAAGGTTTGGGAACTTTTTTGTTTGTTTTTTTTTTGTGGTTTTCTTTTTTCTCTTTAAACTAAGTTTGAAAGGACATCATCTTTTGCCCTTTTAGCTCAGTAATCGAATTCCAGAGCATGGTACATTACCTTTCTGGCCATTTGGTCGTGGTCAGATATAATTGTCATCTGAACCATTCACCACCTCCTCAGATGAGTAATGAGTGGGTGTTAGGAAGAAATCAGGCTTTTTACTACATGTGGAAGTTGGCTGAAAACTTCAGTAAGGAGTCTTTCAGGGAAATACATGGGCACAGAAAGCAAATAAAATATAACCGAGAAAACAAACATTTGAGGTGTGTTCAAATATTTGAGTGAGGAATTATAATAGGAATAATAATATAATGGCCAGTCTTCGCGAACAAAGATTTGGGGAAAGGTCTTTTTACCTTTCCAGCCTGCGCAATGGATTTTTTAGGTGAGACACAGCCTGCGCTGAACTGAGCCCACCCTTTAATCCTAAGGTTCATCTGCTGGGGCCAAGCAAGCTTGGACAATGGCAGTGAGGTCCTCAGGATGTAGGTTTGTTTAGAGTGACCTTCTCATAGATGGATGGCCTCACAGGGCTAACGGGCTACCATCTGCCCGGGGGACCGGGGATTCGAACCTGGGTCGCAGCGGTGAGAGTCCTGCATGCTAACCACTAGGCCACCAGGGGTCCCCAATAGGAATGTATAAACATAAAAAGGATATGACAATATTTTTATGACAACATAAAAAAACCCCAACTGTTAAATGCCAAATAACATGGATATATGCTTGCTCCACCCTGGTGTGATGGGGAGGAGAATCAGAAAAAAGGTAAAGCCCACTGGTTAAGATAAGAACAGTTTAATAATTGAAATGCAATAAAATAAAATAAAACACTAATAATAATGATAATAATAATGTAATGAAAAGGAAGAAACAAAGAGAGAGAAATAAACCCCAAGAAGAACAAGTGATGCACAATGCAATTGTCCACCATCTGCCAACCTCTACCCAGCCCATCCCCGAGCCACAATTTCTCCCCTTTCCAGGTAACTCCCACCAGTTTTTATAGTTAACATGACTCTGGCGTGGAACATCCCTTTGGTCAGTTTAGCTGCCCTGGCCATGCCCCTTTACAGATTTTTGTACATGTCCTCACTGGCAGAACAAGGGAACCTGAAAAGTCCTTGATTTAGAATAAGCACTACTTAGTAACAGTCAAAACATCAGAGTGTTATCAACATTTTTCTCATACTGAACCCAAAACACAACACTGTACCTGTTACTAGGAAGAAAATTAGCTCCATCCAGCCAAAACCAGGACAACTAACCAAGCTTTGTGATATTAGAATAATTTATTTTTTTTTAGTGTATATCTGACTCAGTATTTAAATGTATTTCCTGGAACCGGCTTAATTTATTCTCTAGCTGATTCCCCTTTTACTTGTCCCTTACAAGGGACATGGAGTAAAAATTATTTGAAATTCTTTCTTCTTGTGCAGTGATTTACCATACTAGCCCCAAAGTGTTGCAGCACAGCAAGAGCATTTTTCAGTCCTTCAGCCCTGGTGAGGCCACAGCTGGAGTATTGGGTCCAGTTCTGGACTCCTCAGTATAAGACATGGAGAGTTCCTGAAGTGGGTCCAATGGGGGGCTACGAGAAAGATCAATGCATGGGAGCATCTCTCTTACAAGAAAAGACTGAGAGAGCCGGGTCTTTGAGAAGAGGCAATTGAGAGGGGACCCAGTGAATGTCCTTAAGTATTTGAAGAGAGGGTGTCACAGGATGGACCAGGCTCTTCTCAGTGGTGCTGAGCAATAGGACAAGAGGCTGTAACTCATGCACAGGAAGTTCCATCTGAATATGAGGAAGAATTTCTTCATTGTGTGGGTGCCCAAGCACTGGAACAGATTGCCCAGAGAGGTTGTGGAGTCTCCCTCACTGGATATATTCAAGAACTGATTGGACACAATCCTATGCAATGTGCTCTAGGATGGTCCTGCTTGAGCAGGGAGGCACTGAGGATCCAGAACTGAGCACATTCCTCCAAGTGGGGTGTCACAAGAGCAGAGTAGAGCGGCAGAATCACCTTCCTCAACATGCTGACCACGCTGTTTTGATGTAGCCCAGGATAATGGTTGGCTTTGTGGGCTGCAAGCGCACAGTGTCATGCCACCAGTATGACACTTTTATCATGAGAAATACAGCACATGCACTTTAACTCATCATGTTTACACAGCTCTTCCCAGAGTTGACATATTAATAAAAGAATAGGTATTAAAAGCTATATTTAAATTATTTTGTCTTCCCTTCATCCATGTACTCATACAACTATTGTCAGCTTGGAGGAGAGGCAGGATTGCTGCCAAACAAGATTTGCATGCTAAAATTGTGATAAGCAGCCTTACAGTGATGTCACAGAATCCAAAATCCTTCACGTCTGCTTTCCCCAGCTCTCCCTTCACTGTGCTCAGGGTGCTCTGCTGAGTGCTGGCTGCCAGACAAAGGGTATCAGTTGTGATGGAAATTCACCTCTCTGAGAATTAAAAGATTTCTCTTCACTTAGCTTTGGGATGTGAACAATAAAAGAGTGACGACCAACTCTCACCCAGGAGCACTGCACTGCACAGTGCACGCAGCCTGGCAAAGAGGCATTTTTTGTTAACTACTAGGTTATATCATAGATGCATAAGCAGTCACAGCTCAAGGGCTAAAAGAACACAATATAAATTCTTTTAATTATTTGTAATGACAGTAAGCAGAGAACAGCTTAAACGCAGGAAGTATTTATGGGGCTGGATAGAGAGCACACAGGCTGGTATGCACTGTTCACCTACTGGAAGGGAGGATGAGCAGGTTCTAGGGGCTCAGACAGAAAAAATTGCTTCTTCTTTCATTTGAGATGAAAAACTACCACACAGCCAAGTGCTTTGTCCCTGTGACCCTGCAAATTTCACCTTCCTTTCTGCCCTGGGCACAGCATCAGACACAGAGCCCCTCTCTCTTCTTGCCCATCTCCTACGGTTTGTGTCAAGATATTCATGGAAGACCTTAAAAACATAGATCTGATCTCAACTTACCTCTGCCTCAATTCCTTTATGTCCTGAAGGTATTGGTACTGCCAGTATGACTTCTTCTTCCTATACATGTACTAAAAAATTACTTCTTCCACCTCCATATAAGCTAAAAAAGAACCAGAACCAAGGGGCAGTCCTCCACATTGAAGATACGGGAGCAGATTTGGTGCAGGGATTCCCAGTTACGTAATGGTCATGTGGGGACCCCGGTGGTCTAGTGGTTAGGATGCGGCGCTCCCACCGCCGCAGCCCAGGTTCGATTCCCGGTCAGGGATACTCCCCCGGGCAGATGGAACTCGTTAGCCCTGTAAGGCCATCCATCTAAGAGAAGGTCACTCTAAACAAACCTACGTCCTGAGGACCTCACTGCCATTGTCCAAACTCGCTTGGCCCCGGCAGATGAACCTTAGGATTAAAGGGTGGGCTCAGTTCAGCGCAGGCTGTGTCTCACCTAAAAAATCCATTGCGCAGGCTGGAAAGGTAAAAGACCTTTCCCAGAAATCTTTGTTCGCAAAGACTGGCCATACTTACTTATACTTAATGGTCATGAATTCAGATACCAGAGGAGACCCAGACTGTGAATTAAGATGTTCTTTTTGCAGGAAGGCTGTTTGGGTTTTGGTTTTAATTTTGTGTTTTTTTTTTTTTAATACTAACTTTAAAGGAAAATATCTCTTTCCACTGCCAACTTATCAGTTTCTAAAGCAGGAAATTCCTGTAGACTATGATAAGTTTAAACAAATTTTAACATTTTGGAAGTACTCTATTCAAGTTTTCTAAATTAATACCCTCTTGAAAACTATATTTTTTAAAAAAATTAAATCTAAGTACACAATTCAGAATTTTTTAAACACTTAATTTCTATGGTTTCATAAGACCAATTTATTTTTCCTTTGGATTTCTGTTTGAAAACTATTTGTGAGATTTCAGCTTTTTACTTCAATTTCAGGCAGGGTAAACATCAACATTTTAATTATTCTTCGCTTGAAAATGTAGGAAAATTATTTCCTTCACTGATTTCCTGAAGAAGTCCTTCATCTTGTAGGGCAACTGCTAAAGAAATATTCATTGTCCAGACCAGTCCATGCTCCTAGTTAAGAGCAGTGAAATTTATTAGGCAATGAGGTGACTCTGAGGGATGCCTCTCCCTGGCAACAGTGCAAGTGAAAGAATGAATTGCCTCTGAATCCACATTTAATTGAGATACTATGGAGTACAGCAAAATGAATGAAATTTAAATCTGCAGGGTATTATTTGCCTCAGTTTTTGTCATATTAGTTCCGGATAAAGAGAAATCATTTATATTTGAGTATGTGGTTTACATACCCTTACATATACATGGTTACATAGCCACTTTCTGTGATGCATGTATGCACAGTGTATACAATAAATACTTTCCACCCCCCCACACCACAGTGGAGCACAGAGGTCTGTATTTTTACGGTGGTTTGACAGTAGGACTGATTATTCATAATTAACAGAGCAATCACACTGCTGCCAGCTTGGAGAATTTTATACTCGCAATGCAGAAAATGAGTCCGTATAGTGCACCAAAGGGCCTGAATAAGGAGAGCAATTTGGGTTTACTGGAGAAAAGACGGCATTTATTTACATTAGAGATATAGCAGACACTAACGTGCTCTGGGTCACAGAAGACTGCTTTGTTTGAACACCAATGCGTTCTAAGATGAGGGCAAATTTAAACAGTATAACTGCACAGAAACAGCAGCTGAGCCTGATGGTGTGACACGCTGTGATTTGCTGCTAGGGTGGAAAGGAGTCCCCTGTCTTATAGCATATGCAATTTTTTTACTTTTTTGGTTTTTTGCAAGTTTTGTTCCCAATGACTGTAGATATAGGAGAGCAAAATCCCCCAAATTAGTGAATGACTGTTTAGGTGGATTTGGTATTTCACTTTATAATGGGACTGAAGAAAACTTCAAGCTAAACAGCAAGATCCCTGCCTAAGAAGGCATGTGAACATAGAATAATAATAATAATGATGATAATTACATCCAGCTGGAATTCAAATTCCCTTCTAAGCTCCATCAGTGCTGTTCATTAAGTGATGTAGAGTTAAAGCTTTAGAATTCTTCAGTTAGGCAGCAAATCCCAGCACAACCTCCAGAGGATATGTGGCTATCATTACCTCTGAGGACAACGGCTCCTCACAATATCCTTGAAATATGTGTGTTTGCAAAAAGACTTGAAGCTTTTAATTTCTGATGTTCTTAAGACCTATCTCCTCTAAAATACCTGAATCTTCAAATTCCCTGTATGTCTCCCTTATGCATAGCTAAATATTAAGAATGCAAAATAAACTTAATTAGCTCGTATGCTAATATACTCATAGGCCTTTGTAGTCAGTGGAAAAATCTCATATTTAAAAAAGGGAGTGGACTACATAATTTTTCCCCTAACGCAGCAAGAAAAGCTGTGCAAAAGTAAATATGAGCTCTCAAGACAGAAGCTGTTATAGTTACAAATTAATTTGGTCTTTTTTCCCAAGCCAATGAAAACTGATTTCTGTAAGTATGAGGCATGTGAGTGTACTCCCGTAGCAAAGCTTCACCTTTCCTGATGACAAAGATGCTGCTGGCATTTCCCTATGCTCAGCAAGTTAAGTAGATAGTCAGTCTTCCAAACTATCCCATTGCTAATTTTCCAGCTATCCTTGTTAAGCAGAGAACAAGCATGGAGGATAGAGCCAGAACATAATCTACATCATCTAGAGCTTTCTTAGATGCCATCTGAGCTTCCATTGAACAGAAGAAATGAAGTTGGTAAATACAGTTTTCAGAACAGTTTTTCTGTGTTAACATGATAATTTCCCTTTTATTTGTGGTGGTGATTTTTTTTTCTTTTATGTATTGATTGTTCTGATTAATTTAGGTAATTGCAGTTCAGTTAAAATAGATGATTGTATCTCAAGGCATAAAAATTGCATGAAGAACTCAACTGCAATCCAGTCTAGTTTGGTCTGTATGATCAGATGAAAACAAATGAAGCTATAGTACTAAATCCAACAGAACTGAAAGCAATAATGAAAAATTCTATAAACAATGCATTTTTAATGGATGGAATTTTTTTAAAAAATTAGGATGTGGAATCTGGGTAATTTTATCTTGAAATATTTCTCATATTGTGAAGCTGAAAGAAATTTACGAGCTTCAAACGTTTTATAATGCTTCTTGTTTTCTAAAAAGAGAGAAATATCCAACCCTGCAGACATTTTACTTACAATATTGAAACCCTTGGATGTGTGAAATCTTTTATTGTGGCTAAATTTTCCAGCAATACACACATTCGCTATATTAACTTTAGACATATTAAACACTTGAGACTAATATAAATGTACACTGTAGTGCTAAGCTTCTGAAGCTGCAAGAGCAGACACAAGAGAGGAAACACAGGCCACAGAGTCTTTTAGAGGGATTACAGCTAAATTTTTCACAAAACTACTTGCTTGGTGTAGCCTCACTTCTAGACATAAATCCTGATAGTTTAGGATCGCTCACAGATATAGACCCTGTGATGGCTGCCCCACACTGCACCTCTACAGGGCACTCTCAGAGTCACTGATCCTGCATTTTTGAGACCCATGATGGGTGGAAGAAGAGGGACCTGATGAGACTGAGCGTTGTGGTGTGAGGCAAGCGGGGAGCTGGAGTGACAGGGACTCATCACGCAGCTTCAAAGGAAGATCATAATTACAGATCCTCTGAAAGCATATACATCTGAAATGACCCCAAAACCTACATAATTTCTTACTGCATTTGTCATATAATCAGTGACTACTCTTTTTGTAGAGAAACAGTACAACATGCAACAAGACAGGATATTGGGTTTCCCCTGCTTTCAGCTTGCACACACAAAACCAGGGAGAAGATTCACTTCTCAATCCCCACATCTAGCCTACTTTTCTGCAAGATCTGAAGCAATCCACATAAATTATTTAAAGCTTAAACATCGTACTGCAGGAGATAAGGTTTAAGAAAGAGAAGTCTGTAAGTTTTCTTAACCACAGAAGATAGGAAACTTTCACAGATACTAGGGGATAACTAATCTGTGAGAGAAATGCATAGCAAGAACCACTGACTAAATTGAAGTCAGACTCAAGTTCAGACAAGATATCAGGCACACATTTTTCAGATCAATACAATATGCTTTTCTGGAGAATATACTTCAGATAAACATGAGTTAATGGTTGAATAAGGGGCATAGTAGGAGAAATTCAGCACCAAGATAAGATGAATTAAGGGTCTCTTCTGACATTCTAAGTTTATTACTTGTAATATCAAAGATATCTTACAAATATTAAATATTCAACACCATCCATTTAGAAGAAAGGTGATCTTGTTTCCATGGTAACTTGCTTGTGGGCAAGCCAATAGGTGGTCACAAATTCTTTCTGAGATGCTATATGTTTGTCCCCTGAATACTTTAGTTCCACCAATTTTACAAACTACTTAATTAAAAAAAAATAACTTTTATTTAAGCCAAACATAACAAATCTTTGGTTTACATAAAATGTAACAAGACCTATGCATTTTAATTTCTTTCTCAGGATGATGAGTTTCTCTTTTGTGATTCATAAATTCCAGTAGATGCGGTAGAAAGTTACATAAAAAGCTTTTTAGGGTAATTATGTCTTCAGCTGGAAATTTTGACATTTGTGATCTCTTTCTTTGATCTCTACTATTAATATCTCCTTAGCAGCTAAGACTTGTAACCAAGAGTTAACTAATTGATAGAAAAAACTGCTCAGAGTTGCAAGAGTTTTCTCTTCTTTATTTCAATCTAAGTGACAAGGCTGCACTGAAATGGATCATTAGCTTTCCAGTTAATAGAATACTCAATAGATAGTAGTAAAAACATGATGATGACTACTGAAAAGCTGGGATTTTTGTCTTTAGCTGGTACCTAGGTGTTTATTTATAGTGTACAGGTATTTGCCTTAACATAGTGCCTGCAGCTTTACTGCATTTCAACACACTGTTGCTTTAAGAGGTGCATGGTAACTGTCTGAACAGCTGGTGAACTAGAGAAATGAGACAGAGAATCATCCTCATGGCTAGGCTTTGTGAACAAAGATTTGTTACAAGCGCGCTGGTGGCTAAAAAGGCCAATACGAGACGGGCACATCCAGTTGCAAAAGGCCAATATGAGACAGGCACGTCCAGTTGCAGAGACAGAGAATAAAAATACGGAATTAAAATAACTGTACTGATAGTCAGGGAAGTGACAGCAATGGAGCACCTACAGAGATAAGTTGTACTGGCCTTTGCTGGTCCCATACTCTTTTTATTGGCCATCCAGGAGGCCTAGGACATTAGATGTCTTGGGCAATTCAAAATTAGGTGGCATCAATCCACCCCATAGAGGTTAAAGCATTTGCCTAGCATCATACAGTAAGTCCTTGGGTAAAGTGCAAAACTTGCCCACACATAATTTTGCTCCCAATTATGGCCTAGCCTAAGCTCACATCAGAAATCCTCCACATCCAATCTGCAATTCAGTTTACCACATCATCATCTCTTCTGATTTAAGATTTTGTAGAACATTGAATGCCCCAGAAAACTACCTAGATTTACTTTATTGAGAAGAAGTATTGTACGAAGTTTTCTTTAAAAATAGATTATAAAAATGTCAACATTTACTGTGATATGGCACAGTTTTTCTTATCTCATGGCCAGGCTTCGCAAACGAAGATTTGGGAAGGACTATACCCACGTTTGTTACAAGTGCGCTGGTGGCTAGAAAGGCCAATGCAAGATAGGCATGTCTGACTGCAAAAGGCACAGCAGAAGGACTCCTTAGGTGGTAAAGTCTGTGAGACATGATTCTTTCTGCATTGTCTTTTCTCCTCAAGAGTAATCCTGTGCGCGTTCTCAAAGGAAGCAGCAGTGTTATAGATAGTGTGTCTCCAGGCCTCCCGATTGGAGGCCAGAGTAGACCAGTGATGATGATCAATATGACCAAAACTGAGATGTTGTTTCAGGGAGTCCTTGTATCTTTTCTTTGGGGCTCCTCTCATGCGGCAGCCAGTGGCAAGTTCACCATAGAGCAGGATCTTAGGGAGGCGGTGGTCCTTCATCCTGGAGACGTGCCCTGCCCAACGCAGCTGTGTTCTCAGCAACATGGCCTCAATACTTGTGATTGCTGCTTGTTCTAGAACAGACGTATTTGTCACATAATCTGACCAGTGGATGTTTAGCTAGAGAACAGATTAAACTCTTATTTGCTTTACCTAAATTGAAACACACCTATTATGGCCTTCAAACTTTGAGTCTATCAGATGAGTGCTACTTCTGATTAAATGCAGTCTGTATGCAGCAGAGAGTTTACTATCACGTGAGGTATACTATGCACTGTGTGCACTAAATAGTTCTCTTGATGATTAGAACTTCTGATTAGCTTGAACAAGTAGCCTTCTTTCTCTGACTATCCTAATGAAAGAGCCTCTCTGAAGACAAAATTCCCATTCATGTTGTACTCCTACCTACAACTTTATCCTTTCTTAAAGACAAGGAAGAGCAAACTTACATTTTCCCTACTTTGTAACACTCAAAACTCCAGTAAAGAAAACCACTGCCTCATTCAAGCACATAGGCCTATAAACTCACAATCTGGCCGACATCCATATAAATGGGGTATGGAAATGATGTATCACTAGCATAACAGTTATAGTATGTGAATTGGTTAGATGTGACACGGCATATCCTTTTGCTAGCACACTTTATTACTTTTTTTATGGTTGAAACATCAGCTTCTTAATAGAAGTTATGCACCATGAATACAGTTATTTATTTCCACATCCACAAAAATTACAGATTTCAAATCTATCCTCACTGTTAAACATTCTTTTTGAATAGCAGAGCAGAACTCTGATACCAGAGTTTCCACTTATTTATAAAACTGCTAAGCTGGTCATCATGATTCCCCTTGGTTACTCCCTTCCTCCAAAAACTGCCAAAAATAGAAATGGAATTACAAAAGAGAGATTTCAGAGGGAAAAAACAGAGGCATTAAAATATGTTTCTTTGGATTAGGGAGGGATATGGCTGTTATCAGGGTCAGAACAAGGACAGGACTCTGTTACCAGACCTATCACACCCTGCCCCAGCTGGACAAGGCTTAATCCCTTCTGACGTGTGGATGAAGCACCATTCTCTGAGGATGCCAGGCCCATCCATGTGTTGTGAGCAGCAAAGCATCACCTAAATTCTAAGCTGCATAAGAGGCTGGACAGTGTCCTGACTTCAGACTGAATTAGATTTGTATTTGTATGCCATAAAATTTCTAACAGAAAGTAAAAATAAAAAGTCCAGGTTTCATAATCGTGCAGTCTATGGAAACTATTTGTGTTTCTTTTCAGTTCAACTTCTACTAAAGCTCCTGTTGTTAAACAGCCATCACTTAGGTACATTTGGGGGAGGAGAAGTGTCTTTTTTTCCCATATAAAGAGATTCCATGGGAAAAATGAATGTAACGTTGGAGTGAAAAGCAGTTATTTATTGCCTAATAAGCAGAAAAAAAAGCTAGGAATGAGGTGTTATGAGGCTAAGCTTTACTAGACTTCCCATCCTGATGAAACCCCCATGAATCCCTGACTGCCAGACAGCCAGGCAGGGAGGACGGTCACCCTCTATTACACCTTGTATTGCTCATCTACCTTCCATTGAATTTGCATCTTCTGGGTGTCTGCTTCTCTCTTAAGGTTCTATAATTTCTCATGTGGTACTTTTGCTGTAGATCCTTAAGCCACTAATTTTTACTGTTTCAGCATTTCCACTTCAGTCTCTGTTTCTCATGTTTATTAGCATAAACATGCACAGCTTGCAAACTTAGTTACACCTTGACAACTTCCTCAGTAAAAGTGAGCCAAAAATCGCATGGCTCATCTCCACCAGATCAGGCCTTGAACCCTAAACACCTGAACTGCCTGAACCTTGGGCCAGGGCATACTCTGGGCATTTCAGTTGAAAATCTCTATGACCTTAGAGCAGTCTTGATATTTATTAGTCTTTTTGTCCAAAATTATTTCTTTTAGTTCGTCTCTTCTAATACTTCAGTTCAGGCAGTTGCTGGCCAGGGCATAAGACATCAGCTGAGTCTCAACTACTTTGAAAGCCTTTTCCAGTGCCCATCAGGTCAGTCTGTCCCACTGTCACCACAGAGATCACCTCTGATGTAAACACAGCAAAATCCACACTGTCCCACCTGCAGTTGCCAGAAATTAAGGAATTGCAATATTAGGGAAATTCAGACCAGAAAATGATTGGGTGGGAGACTAGATAAAATGTAAATCCTCCAGGAAGTTTTCAGCAAATGAAGAACAATGAACCTGCACCTCACCCACAAAGGGTTGAGCCCTGCTCCTTAGAAACCCATCGACACCTTCTTACAGCACCAGCAGGGAAATGTCTGCCTTTATTTCTGTAATTGCTGCCTTGGTGCTGCTTAGCAATTCTTCTCCTCGGGTAGGAGAGCAATCATTCTCATTAGATGTCAGAGCACGACAGCAGAGTGCTTTTGTTTGGAGTGCAGCGTGCAGAATGATGATTACAAGTCTGAGAGTTGGGGAGAGCACTCCTCCCTTTGGAAATTAAGCAACTGACAGATGTTAGAACATCATTATACATATACAAGAGCTCAGGGCCTTCTTACAAAGTTCATTGCTCTATGCAGAATTGGCTAATTCAAGGAGGAATTCCATGTTGCAACACAGGTTACTCAAACTTATTTCATATGAAAATGTTGGACTGAAAGAAAAGGTGCCAGCTATAACCTTCCAGGAGCATTGTGCGATTAATCTCACCAACAGAGACTTTTAAATGTCATCCAAATCTCATCTGTAGGCCATGCCAAAAATGTTTTGTGCTTTTCACAAGCTAATTCTGCTTTATGCCAAGTGCCTTCTTTTCTCATGAGAGCAGAGGGGGACTTCTGTCTTTATGCTTTGTGAAACAAGCAGTTATTAATCAAGTATGAAATTTTATTGACAAGTCAGTGTTAAGAATGAGGTTCATGCACAGAGTTTCAAACACTAGAGGTGATTGAATTGTCTAGTTTGGTCTTTTCTACATCTAGTAAACCTAGTAAAATATGAACTCTATGTCTAGAAAGAGAAAAGATTATTTACACAAGAAATTCAGATAGCTGCAATAGTGCCTGCATACTTGGATATGCAATAAGAATAGGAAAGGACAGTACTTAGGCAGAATTCGCATGTGGGGGTATAAAGAGTGACTGACAAAAAGATTGTGACAAGAAAAAATTAGAAAGAATAGACTAGGACAAGACATGTAAGGAAAACAGGACCTAGCCTTAGTAGAGACTAAGAGACGAACAGGCAGAGGAGGCAGCAATGATCAGAGCATACAGCTTTGATGCCAGACTTTATGTCTTTTCCTCCTACTGGTAAATACCTCTGCAGCCCTTGGCAGAGTGTGTGCAATCTCATCCCCTACACTGTGGGATTTGACCAGGAAGCTGCGGTGGCCACTAGACTGCCGTAGGCTGCCACTTTTGTCACTACTCCCCTGCATGCTCATCAAAATTGCTACCCCAGGAATCTGCCACTTTTGCACATGCAGTTACAGCATGAGCTGGTTTTAGAAGCATTGTGTCTTTGCCCGCAAAGTAGGGAACAAGTGTGTTATTGTGTTCCCTTACCTCATTGTGCATGATTAATTCCTTGAAAGCAGAGGTTACTATTAAAGACACAAAAGCAAGAATTCTAACCTAATCCTTGAAACTATGGAAGAAGTTCTAGGGAAGAAAGTGCTGTTCCCAGATTAAGAAAATTTTTTACACATTTTTCACATTTATCGTTTGGATGATATTGGTTTTTTGGTATCCATTTGCATTGCAAGTATTGTGGTATCTTCTTCCTAAGTGTTATTTTTATTGTTATATTTTGTCATGATCTTAATTTATCACTTAGACTAAAAAAAAAAAAGTGTCATTATAAGACTTAAAAAAGCTGCATTCTGGAAAACAATATAAGAAATATTAAAGTTTAGCTCCAATCTCTGCCTCTTGCAATGGCAGTTATTGGGAATACAGGATTACCTATTAAGGAGCAATGACATTGTGTAGACTTTAGTAACAGTTACTAGGGCACAAAGCAATAATATTTGTAGTTCAGTGGCCCTTACATAAAGTATTTTTATTATGTAAGAGACAGGAGATGGAAAACTATTCTGTGTACACCTCTTCCAGTCAGAGTGCTGCCAGGCTGAACAGCTCATTTCCCCTTCCTCTGAGGGCAATGACAGGTTTATTTTTAATCCCACTGTCTTTTCCCCTCTCACTATCACATAGGTAAAGCTTTTTTCTTCCTCGGATGAATTAAGCCTTATCTCATCTCCATCAAACATCTCCTCACCAGCTCATGTATCATTAACAAGCACCTCACCACAAGTAACAAAGCTTCTACCAGCAACCCACAAAACATCTTTCCCTGCAGAACGGAGCAAATCCAATCAATATGTTCAGCTAATGGAGACAAACGAGCAAGTCCAGGCCTGGTAGCAAGCAACCAGGGTGATGACTGGGTAACAGATGGTGAAGGATTTGGCACAGATGGCTCCGATCCAATTTCCTGAAGGGTCTGCAAGAGGCCCTCAGTTTGACAGGGTAGTGATGAGCAAGCTGCAGATGCAGAAACCTGGGGCAGTGTCATCCAGCTCTTGCCATACTATTACCCCAGCTCAAACACATCTGATCAGCATCCCACCCTTTCTCAGTTCTAGGGATGAGTTGAAATAAGACAGTTGGTAAAACCTCTTTTTCCACTCAAGGAAAATAACCATGAGTTAAGTAACCCTAGGAAGGAGAAACAAAATAACACTCCAGCTCTCAACAAGTGAAAGTGCCTTCTGAGGACATTCAGGAACCCTCACCGAGGGATTATCCTCAACATAAGTTTTCAAAAATCACTTCTACATCTTTGAAATATGTCATTATGGATGTAGCAAAAGAAGTTTCTTTCTCTTTTTTCATTACATATTTCAGTGAAAATTGTAGAAAATATTTAATCTCAGAGCTAAAAGTGGTGTGTTATTATCAAAAGTACTAAAGAAATAAAATACACCACTGAGCTACTTGAAATAAAAACATTAGCATTACAAGGTTACCCCTCAATTAGCACAATCTAGTCAAACAACTAAACCACCCAATCATCTAGCATGGAGTTATCTAGTTCCTATTTCTCATTAGAAATAATTAGACATGTTAATTTGATTTAATTTTTTTTCCATCATAGAGAATAGAAATAGTTCAGGCTGATGCCTAATAATCTGATATTGTCATTCACAACTGAGATTTAAGTAAACTTATAAGAGATAAGGTTTTTATTATAAGTGTGGAGCCGTAATTAATAGTGAGCTCCTGTTGAAGTTGTCCTTCCAACTTTGTCACTCATTTTGATGAACTACAAAGAGTTGAAAAATCAAGTTTTTAATATTTAGGTAGTAGAACTGTACAATTATGTCTGTATTAGTAAATATAGTACATAAAAGGACATGCCCAATTTTATGTTTCAGACAAGTTTTATTTTCAAGACATTTCTTCACTCAGAGGCATGGAGCTTGCTTGCTTAAATTGATTTTTTTAAAAAAATCATATTTTCTGCACCTCAAAAAGGAAATAATATGTGTCATTTGCAAAAGACACAAGATGGGAAGTATAGTCAACATGGTAAAATAGTGAATTAATGTACAGAAGTACATGGAATGTACTGTGTGACCTTGAAAAGGAGTGTAATATTAAAAATGTTATGGTCATGTCCATAGGGAAGAGAAACAAGCATTTTAAACTCTTTTTTTCCCACAGACTATGAGCTTCCTGTCTGTAAGTGACAATGAATGAGAAAGAAGTAGGTGTATCAGTCAATCATGAGATGACTACAAGCTATCAATGTGATACAGACATTAAAAAGACAATTGTAATTCTTAAATATATCAGGCAAAGTTTTTTCCATAGAGTCAGGGAGTTTTTAATGCCATTATACAAGGCACTGATAAAACTTCATTTGTTACACTATATGTAATCCTGGACACTGATGTTGAAAAGAGATGAACTGAAATCAGAATAAGGCAGAAAATTAGATATTAACATGTTCAGAGTAACAAGCAGCTGATTTCTGAGAGAAATCAGCAGAGTTTTTTAACCTTATAAAACCACAGCTGCAAGGGGTAAAATATTATATTGCTACAAATACATCTATTAAGTAAAGACAAGATGAGAAAAAACGTTATTTAAGCTTAGGGATAACAATGGAAGAAAAAGATGACCCTAACTTGATCATGAGTAAGTGTAAACTGGAAATAAAAACAAGATTTTAAGCTCTAAAAAAATCAAAATTGCCTTCAGCTGAATTTTCCAATAGTGTGAGGTTAGAGCTCATGGTATCCAAGCATGGAAATGCCAGTCTTGGTTCTCTTACTAATTTATTTCTTTCAAAATCTCTATTAAAATGCTGTCATACCTTTCCTGGAGGCTACAAGGAGCTCTATAACAGTAGGAGGAAGGAAAAACTAACTAGGAAATTCTGAGCCTGGAACTTGCCACGACAGA
The DNA here is from genome assembly GCF_003984885.1 of Neopelma chrysocephalum. NCBI lineage: Eukaryota > Metazoa > Chordata > Aves > Passeriformes > Pipridae > Neopelma > Neopelma chrysocephalum. Next base: position 852,967 of record NW_020897731.1, on the reverse strand, counting down.
TGAAAATCTTTGCTTTCCTCTAACAGCCACTCTCTGTCTGCCAGGGCAGCTGTCTCCAAGCCAGTCAGCTCAATTGCCTTCTTGCTAGAAGTCCTGCACAAAGTCCTTCATACTGGTCTGGTTCCCAGCAATTGCATGACAGAATGAGCCAGCCTGAATCTGGGTGCTGCTCTGGCAGTCCTCTGCACAAGAGTGTTGATCTGCACAGTGAGCAGAAAGCTATCCTCGGTTTTGGTTTGGTTGGTTGTTCTGACTTACTTTTTCAGCTGCTGCATCTTCCCAGTGTAACTCATACTGAGGTCAGCTGAAACCCAGCACTGGATGGAGGAGATCATGTCTAGGCTGGAATGGGAAGGGTAAAAGTAAACCAGCACCTTCTTAGGTTAACGTAAACTGTGTGCTGGTACACCCAAATGAGGCTGCAGTGCTAACTTGCTTTCCCTCCCTCTTCTACCTCCATAATAAATTGCTGAAAATTCTTCCTATTGGTCTTTTAAACATAAAAGAGATTAAATATCTGGGGGAAGGGGGGGGGGGGGGAAGTGCGACCTACAATCTTACTGCAGACCATGAATTTACTTGTTATGAGAAAGTTCTCTGAAGAATCTGCAGCCTCTGCCTGGCTTTAGGCTCCTGTATGTCCAGAAGGGATAGAAATGATACTGGGAAAAATTTCTGTATCTTTCTCCCTGTCAACAGCTGATAAACAACTGTGTCTCTTTCCTGCTTTTCTTAGGAACTATGAGTGAGCATTTCTGAGAAATTGTTTGGTATTTTTTTTGCATCTGCACAGGATGGTGGCCAGGACCCTTACTTTTGATTGCTGGAACATTGTTCCCAGAAGGCCAGAGTTCAAAATCTAGACCCAAAATTTAAGTGACAGAGAAGCCATTTCGAGGCACTGTATGGCTATCAAGAGTAGTTAAAGTTGTCTGCATACACAAAGCCAAACAGATTCTTGGTTCATAGGCCCTTTTTCTGCAACCATTAATCTTTTTGGAGGCTTCCTAGTGATGTCCTCACTGACAACCTTGGGAGCTGAGTTTTCCCACCACCACTGTAGCATTGAAAGCTGGACCCCAGAGCGTCAGGTGTCTTTTGGAAGCTGGCAATGCTCATTTGTTGATTTAGGAAGTCTACAGCTCAGACTTTGGCTAAAGGGCCAAATGAAAAAGTGATGAGGAAGTGGTTGTACTCTGGCAATGTTTCTTCTTCACAGTGAGCAAGCATAGCAGGGCCCCTCTGGGCACAGGCAGCAGGAAGCACTCACTTCTCAGAAACCATGAGACAACACTGCAGCGCTAAATTTCAAGATATAATTTTAAATTTTTAGGCTACATATATTCCTTATCCAACAGCCATCAAAGTTCAGAAATTATTCTCTTCCCTGTCTAGAAATCATATCTGAATGTACTGGTTGTTTGATTATTTCCCCAGATTCCTGAGATTCCTTGGCAAAAGACTATTCAGATCCTGCTTAGTTTAGGTGATCATTACAGAGATATAGTGGCTGCCTTAGAGATTACAGCATGATTTTAAGGTTGTTTGGTGAAATAGATTTAATGTTAACAAGCAGAATCATATGCATATTTTATTCATTTCCAAATGAAAACTGGCAAATCTTTTCTCTGTAACTAATAAATACAGTCTTGGAAAGATAAAAGATTATTCATAAAATTTGGTTGAAGTTTAACAAGTTGGAAAAACAGGGAAAGAAAAAGAATAAATTCACAACAATTTATTTTTGAATTGCCAGAAAGAAATATTTTGGATACCTTCAAAATATTTTCTTTCAAAGTGATCTTGTTTTCACAAAACTTAGAAATCATTCAGTGATGTTGCATTTCGGGTTAGACAAGACGTATCAAGCCAATACCTGATTGTTTTTGTTTCAGGCACCAGTCACTGGAAGGCCACTATCCACTCAGCCTACACCCCAAAAGATTGACCTTGCTCAGTCTGGGATTGATCTACCACTACTCAAAGGGCAGGGAGATGACTGGGTCGTTGCATTGTCTGCACTGACAGGAGACAACCTAGAGGAATTGCTGCTGCATTTGAGAGAACTGCATGACATTTATGTGAGGAAAGAACAAGCACAAGGGCAAAGCCTAGTCCAAGGTTAGGAACTAGAGCTGCTGTGAACTGTATTAGAAGAAAAATCATAAAATCATAAATTGATTATGTTTTACCTGTGGGATTTTTCCTCTGATTTTTTTTATACCTGTAGACCTCATAGAAGTCTTCTAATTAGGCAACTCACATAATTTTATGGGTAGATCCAGTTAAAACAATTCCGGTGTTGGCTGCCTATCAAGCAAATGCAAATCTTACAACTGATCTTTCATCCACTGTGGTCAGGCAGCCTCCTAGAGCTCAATACTGTATGCAATTAGTTCTTCCAGAGCAAATAAGCAGAATTACTTAATAACAACAGTTTTCTCATATGTATCCCACTTGTAATTCCATTTATAAGAAAAACTTGTGCCAGGATTAAAAAATGCCATATTTTCTTTTCCTCACTCCTGAGCTATGCTGCCTTGACTTATTAGCATCAGCAGACGCTTTAGAGTACAAGAAGGAAGGACAGGGTAGCACTCTGATCCTGCAGTCCAAACAGATGGGCATGAGGCCAGACAGCCAAGAGAGCAAGCCATGTACACCTACCTAGGAGGTGCAAAAACTCAATCCTAGATTTACAGTACAGCATTGATCAATATCAGTAATACATTAGACTATAGAAAAGCAAACCACTTAGAAAGAAGACCACTAAATGCACCTGATGCATTTAACAAACTAGTTTTTGGTCTAGTCGCATTACCTGCAATGCAGCATTTTGATTATATGTTCCCTTAGCCAGACAACTTGCTAAAGGTCTTTGTGAAACAAGTCAGCAGCCTTCTGCAGGCTGGCTGAAATTCAATCTAGTCTAGAGCTTGAAAAGTGTACAGAAGTGATACTTAATTATACAACTGCCACATAACCTATCCAAGCAAAGCAGCAAGAGGCAAATAGCTTTCAAGTCACTTTTAATGGCTGTCAAAAAAAATGCTTTGACACATTATACGACATTAGGTCAAAATTTCTAACTATCCTTGCTTCTTCAAGGGCTTGAAGAGGCCATCTAGCAGATATATTAATAGTCTTTCAAAGTAATGACACCCTTCTCCAAGCTGATTTTCTTGGCCAAATATTTGCCAAATGCAGAAAAGCCCAAACTGGGACTTGGCCTTTGTACTGCATGATCTCTCTAGTCTTTTATCAAACTGGCTCATCTTGGCTTTCATATTTCCTTTTCACAGCTCGTAATCTCTTTTACCTACTTCAGCATTCTTTATTATTTCCTCACTTTGGATAAACTTTTGAAAAGAAAAATCAAGATTCAGCCTTTGCAATACATGAGAAATTAATTTCTCCACACCCATTTACTTCAGGAAATATTTTATTTGGCTTTTCTTTATGAGTTAAACCTGAAATCATTAATTTTTGCTATTTGTACCTACTCTAATAATCACTGCAGTAAGTTACCAAAAGTCGTGGCCAATGAAATTTTCTTTTATGTATTTGACATTGAATTTCTTCATAAATTAAACAGAGTCTCCACTAAAAATGTTGCAACCAAGCATAACCTCTTTAAGAATGCAGAAAAGTACCTGAAAGAAATAGATATGCTGCATACTGAAATTGTTTTCTAAGAGAAAGGTTGCAAGCAGTGAAACAGTTAAACAGTTTAAACACCTAAACAGATGATTATACATAAAATAAAGACAAAAATTCCAGCATAACTGTGGTGAATTTATCAGAGAAAATCCTCCTTCAATGAAGAAGTCTCCATCCATCTAGTTTTGCTTACACCGTTGCATTTTCTGATATTAACACTACTGAGGTTACCTGTAGGTTACCAGTTAGGACAGGGCTGTTTCTTTGTTCAGTGCAAGACAAATACATTTTATCTATTTTTTCCAAGTTGTTTAAACATTTTAAATCTTACCGTTATTCACAGTGGTAAGTTTTATCTTTGAGTTTCCATTCAAACTGCAAAGGCAAAAGTCGTAAGGAATTCATTGTATCTCATTGCAGTCATCAGTCCTGTTTCCCAGAGACCAATGTTGGTTGCTGTCCTATTTCTTACCTTATAATTCTTTACTAATTGAGTCATGCATCAGCCACTTTATTATTTAACTTATATAGGCTATTAAGCTATTACTTAGGCCTGAAATTACCCAAGTCTCCTGTACATCATTTTTCAACATTGATCCAACATTAATATTCTGCCAATCTTCTGAAACTTCATTACAGACTGAATCTTATTGAGGATAATTCCTTGGCTGACTGTTTAAAAACTCCTGCATTCAAGTTGTTTCAGATTGCTTTTAAAAATAATTGGTTTTAATACTAACTGTTTTCAATTCCAGCAGTAACTGAGGAGAATAAAAAATACCTTCAAATATACTCTCTAATACATCAAACAGAGGCAAGAAATATTTATCAATTACCTCTTTGTGGTCTGTATGGTTACCAACCTGACTATTTTTCCCATTTCTGTCTAACCAATGTCAGAGCTTGTATTTTTTATTCTTCTTAATATATATGTTTCTATCACTTCCTTGAGGTATCCAGCAAGTAGCCTTGTTACTGTTTGCTCTATGCAGGTTGCACTCATTTTAACAGTATCTACTACTAAATAAAAATATTTAATCTCCACCATCTATACTGGTAATGGAATGGTTCTAAGTGTATACCTTTCTGGACCTACCACATCTCCTTGGAAACCAGAGGTTTTCTTTCTCTTTGATTTATTTCCACTTTGAAGTCATACAAAAACAACAACAATAAGGGGAGAATTCAGATCAGAATCCACAATAATGCCCTTATTTGAAACACCATACAGTTTAACATTTTATAGTGGAGGAAAAACGCTAAAAGTAAATCATGGAAAAAATATATAAAGTTAAGAAAAACTAATGCTTATCTTTTATTAGTAAACTGAACACTCTAGGGAAGATATGAATGTTTTTCACCTTTAGTCTAGACATCCTTGGATGCCATATGCTCCTTAACTGGTAAGACAGACTCAATTTTTGTATCATTTAAACAAGCTGAAAAAGCCACAGAGTTTTGAAATTCCCTTACAGTAAGAGTCTGTTTCAGTTACGAAAGAAATATGAGCTGTGTGGTAAGGTCATCATGTACAGATCCCAGTGATGCTGCTAGAGATGGTAAAATGACTTCTGACACTGAAAATGGTGAAAAACACTATAAGGTAGAATCTTCCATAGAACAGTTCTGTAGTACCAAGAAAACATGAAATAATCCTGCTTTCCTTGCCTAGCACGTATAACTAACACTGGATAAAGAAAAACAAGGGAGAAGAAGGATATTTAAAGATAAACCTTTCTGAAAGGAATGATTCAGAAATATGTGTTTACAGTCTCGAAATTCCTGGGTTTTACAGCCCTATAGATTTGAACTGTATGTCTGTACATTTATGTTTTTCAACTTATTGACTAGAGTCTTAATACTTTAATGAATTTTGGCCAAGGACAGACTAAGGGATGTGAAGTGATGAATATCACAGGAGCAGAAGAAGTACCAAACTCCAGTAGTGACTGCTTTTCCTGAACTCATGTTTTAAATGCAAGTAAACATCTGCAAGGTTTCCCTGATACATCAGAACTAAAAGAGAGTTTGATTTGGGTCAAATACAGCTTTCCAGATACTTCTGAAGTTCTGAATCCCCCACTGGGGTCTTTTTCCCCAAAATAATTTACTCTTTTTAAGCTATGCTGTGTCAAACTTATACAGCCACCTTTCTAGTTCAGGAAATGTCAATACAGATGTAAAAGATAATTCATACAGAGTGGGGCTGTGAGGAAAACCATAAGTTTAAAGACAAAAACAGAGGTGAATTGAAACCACTGTGCTAGAAAAATCTTGGCCTCAGCTGGCAAAAGAGACTCAAGTTTGCCTGAATCAGCTGAAGCACAAAGAAAATTATTCATTAAATAATATAACCATCATCCCTTCTTAGGTTTGGACAATTTGATAGAAAGGATATAGATAAGAAAATGTGAAAATCCAGTAAGACATATACATATAAATACTACAGGTGTTGATTTGGGGCTACTGTTACAGTTTGGAGATCTGGAAAGGCCTAATACTACACTAAAAAATCTCTCCTTAATCTAATGTCTGCTAAGTACAGGACAAAACAGCTTCAAGATATCCTCCTTCATGGGAATAAAACATAGAATAGTCATCTTTGATCTTGTTCTGAGCAAATGAGTTTGGACTACAGGTAAACAATAACTTTGCCGACAAATCCCAGCCTGAAGTTTGATAACTGAGAATGGCAGTGAAAACTCGCCCAGCCCCACTTCAAAAACAAGATGTACTGACAGAGTTTGATCCATGCAGAAAAAAAATGAAATAGATATTCAAGTAATAAATATGGTTTTAAAAAAATTCCTTTCTAATCTATTTCAATGAAAACAGAAAAATGGTGGCTCTTTTACTTACTACTCCACTCCACACTCCTTTTAAATCCTTCTCATTAATCTTGCACTACCTTGCACTGATGAAGTAATATATGACACACACTTCCTGAAAGTAATTTATATTGATGTGAGTTCAAATTATGTCTCTGGAATAACTTGTCAGTGTCTGTTGTAATTCTTAAATAACCCAATTCAAAAGGCATTTTTCTTAAACGACACCTTTAAAAGTATTAGAACTTGCTATCACATAGAGTATTAGGAGGACAGAATATATAAAACTGAGTAGACTAAATAGTAGATAAAATAGACAGTATTACTATTACTGATATTTGAATCACTAATAAACAGTTGAGTTACTAGTTTCATGTATAACCTAACATGTAAGTCACCAGAAATAACTCAGCCTAAGCACAATTTAAAAACAATTTTGTTCAGAAATCTTAGGGAAAATTTTTTTCTTCCCACTGTGCCTTGGTGGAAAGTTATCTCTATTAAATGAAACAGTCATCCACCTTGTAATTTTTTTTGCTTGTCTCTCATGTAGGTGTCTTTTCCACAACCTATATAATGCAGTGACTCAATTTAAAAATAATCTTTAAAAAGTGAATGTCCTTTTACAATTTTACATGTAGTTTGTCCGAACAAAATCTGAGAAGCCTGTAGGCTTCCTGTGTGATACTGAAAAGTTTAATGCAGTTTGAAAGTGAGCTCCACAACTTCCTCAGCCTGCTCAGTATTAACTTTATTCAAAAGATTTGCAAGTCATTAAGGTTTCTTCATGCTCATTGCTGCAAAGAGCATTGGTAAAGAGAGTCAAAACAGGAAACTTCCTTCAATTCAGAATAATTGCCAGCTTAGTCACTAAAATTAGGTCTGTACAATGCTTTCCTCAGAATACGCAAGTAGTTGATGTGCTTGTTCATACAGAAATGAACAAGAAATGCGCACTTAAGAGGCAAGTGAATGTGGATCTGGTCTGAATTTACTGAATTTCATTTTCCTCTGCTACCTAGGCAAGCCAGAGGGCTTTCGACAAATCAAAGCCAATAGTGATCCTTTCGATAGATCAAAACCAGATCTTCTATGTAATGATCCACTATGTAAAACTGTAAGTATTCTACCTCCCCCAGCTTCGAAATGGAGGAAAAACTTTCCACAAAGTATTTGCTGCCTTTACCTGTACTGTCTAGGGTGTGTGAGGCTATATTCCTCTTTCTTGTGATCAGGACTGGATACTCTAACACGGTGTAATTAGTACAGATAACCCACATTGCGGAGCTGTGCTGGTCTTGGGCTCCTCTGCTGCCAGTGACTATGGCATATGTCAGATACAGCACATCTGCTTTTGCCTGTCCGAAGATACAGAGGTCTCTAAGAATGAGCCAAACTGTCTATGTAGGCTACAAATTGATTCTCTCAGTGATAGAAGGAACAATATTGAACAATGAGTATTAAATAGGTGGGTTGGGTTTTTTCCTTACAACAGTTGCAAAATTAAATTCCTTTAAAAGCCATTCTTTTTCATTGATGAGCTATAAGCCAGCCCTGCTCCCTGAAGATATTTGTTCATTTCCCCCTCCTTCCCCACTGCAGGAGGATTAAACTATTTCTCAGTGCAGTGAGCTGATTAATTTTGTTCAGCCAGTGCAGCTCCTTTCTGGGCAGGGAAGTATCACAGATTTACAGTTTTCATTACCTAAGGCTGAAACTGTTAATGAGGTTTATGCTTTCTGCAGGAGGCTGAGGAAAGGCACTTCTCCATTTGCATAGCTGGGCTGAAAGGATCCCTTGCAGAAGACACCACACATGACTGCAGATCCCCATATATGCTAGAAATGGTTATTTCATTTGCTCAATATGAGTACTTCTCTCCTGATTCACAAACCATGGTAACACCCTGGGGCTTTTCCTTACAGTTGTGAATCCTGACGCAGGTTGAACTGATTGTTTTCTCTAGCAGTTCTAAATCCTGACTTTAGGATATGGTCATAAACCCACTGTGGATCTCAACCCTGAATGCCCTCTCACATGCACTAACTGTACTAGTGTCCTTTAAATTGTAGTGATGAGTACCCTTTTTTGTTTCTTTTTTTTTTTAATTACATGAGGAGAAGGAAGGAATCCCTTTTATATTGCAATGGAACACTGCCCTGAGAAGTGACATGTCCATTCCCACCCTGGCTTCTCTCCTCATGCCCAAGTGATATCTCTGGCCAAAAGGCTCTGGGTTGAGCTCAGTGAGAAACATTTCATATATTTCCTGCTGAAGTTGCGCCACCATGGGAAAATAGGTCTCAGGGCTGGATCAGAAAGTGTGAGAGAAGCCAGTATATGTGCTCAGACTCTACCTCTGGACCTGCACAGATCTCATCCTTGTAACTTCACAAGTCCCACCTGCAGCTCCCCACCGATCAGCAACTGCAAAAATGGAGCTCCTCTGGACTTCAGGTGTCTCCTAGTTGCAGAGAAACTGAAACAGCTTCTTTTGAGCAAAGGATGAATGTATCCCACTGAGAGGGAGCAGGATGTGCTCCTTTGCACACAGAGACAGGTGTTCTTGCAGCCCTCATCCTTTTACAGCTGGAGATGAAAATGGTCCTAGGCAGCTTTGGGGCCATGGGTTATCCCTCCTGTGTGTTGATGATGCACATCAGATGCTTAGGATTTATGGTAAAAGGAAACCTGAAAACATTACTAATTCCTTCTAGGTAGGAAAGAATTACTTCTGTTGAGGCACAGGGGCAGAACATTTCTATTCAAAGTCCACTTTACACAGCTAAACACAACCTCTAGGCTGTTGATGTAACAAGTGAGAAAAGACAAATTGCTTTATGAAATACAATATTAGACAGTTGTTTGGGGTTTTTTTGCAAAACCATCCAACAGTACATTGTATTCCACATGTTTAGTTAAAACCTAAATGGAATAACAGTGCTGCCCTCTTTTCATCTTTCTAGCACATGATAGGACTAAGGATACGGAAATATTTCAGTGTTAGTTAGTGTGCCTGCCTGAAGAGAACAAGAGTGACAATAATTCTTCATTATATAACACACAGGAAAGAGCCACTTTCATGAGACAGATTATATTTCTGATTTCCAGGGAAGGACCAGCTTCTTCTGCTTTTTAGAGTAACTTCCAACACGAACTTTGAGTTCTTGGCTCACTAGTCACAAGGCTCTTTGGGAGCCAAAGATCAGCACATTCAGTATTTGTACTGAAGGTAACACAAAAGCATTCAGTAAGTTAATTAAAAGAGTCCAGAGAAACAGGGAGCTGCAGGCATAGAGACACTGCTAGGAATAGCAGAGGGGGTAAGGAGCACTTGGGAATCCAGACTTTCTTTATTTACCCATCTCCAGGTTTACACTCATGTATCTGGAAAGTCTGTCTTTCACAGTCTTAGAGCTGTGAAGGGTTTTGCAAGTTGTTATTATTTTAGTCTGGCAAGTCACCTACTCAGAGAATTCAGAGCACAAAACACTGAAAACCTCTATCAACTGGTTCTGGGTTGTTCTTTTTTTTATATCAAATAAGCCTAAAAGATACCTAATTTGTGCAAGTTAGCTGTGCAGCAAATGCGTTCTAAGGCAAAGCACTGGGCTGAAATGCTGTGAAGTGAATTTTGCTTCAAAGGATGTAATAGCCCAGCTGTGATCAAGAAGAAAACATGGTTAAATGTGAAAGCATAACAGATATGGTATCGAAGTTCCTTGAATACAGATCTTTAGAGAATAGATTTAAACAACACAGAACAAAACCAAAACTACTTTAAGTCATTCTGATATAACATAGAAACAAATGTTATACAGTGAGTAAAACATTAACAAAACCTCCTTAAATTTCTTATAGCTAAAACATCACATTGTGCATAGTTCTGTTGATTTCCTCATAGCAAAAATATTACCTAGATTTGTTAAACTAAAAATCAAGTAGGATGTCACTACAGTTATTCAGCATGGGAGAGTAAGGCTGAATGTTGTTTGATACTACCAAGGCAAACTATCCTGGTGGGACCAGCCTTTCAGTTAGACTTTCAATAATGTGTTTTTTCTCTCTGAGAGTGGAAACTAATTCAGTGAAATGTAATTTTTATTCAAAGAATAGGCTTGCTTTTGCTTTATAAAAGCTCATATCTGGGTTAATTTACAAACTCCCTCTGGGTTATGCTTTGAAATGAAGATTTAATGAAGACAAATATATTCACCCACCCAGAAAAAATATTTTAATTGCTATATCTCTGATATTACCAGAACATCGAGAATGCTGGCAACACAGAAAAAGCTTATATTTCATGCAAAGGTAGAAGATTAAAAATGGCAGTGAATGATAGAAAAATTTGAAGTGCCTGATAAATCAGTCCTATTTGAAGTCAATGCAAATATGCTTCTTGGATGCAATATATTTTGGCTGAGGCCTTAAAGGGTTACACACCTGAGCTGTGAATCAAACATATGTCACAATCCATTCAAAGTGTGCGTGTGTGCTTGTGCATGAAGCAGAAATGATAATGCTATAAGCTCCTATTTGTTTCTGGATGAGTTGCATTATGGAGGTAATTTAGATACTGTGTTGTGTGACATTATTGTCATAATGAATAGACTCACTCCAGGGTAAAGGATAAAACGAAATAAAAAGCTGTATGTGCTAGAGTAAGAGAAAAGAACCTAAAAATTTGTGATTTCATTTTGCATTCTCATGATGCAGAGATATTACTGAAATTAAACAAATACAATCCAGAAGGTGAATCATCTAAAATTCCTCTGTTTTACAGAAGAAAAATAAAGAACATAAGTCTCCTTAGTATAGAAACTGTCTCAAGTATGGCTCCGAAGCATGAAATACAGCAATTCTGAGTGCTTAATTAAGATCAAGAAGTGTGACATACATTGAAAGTATTAAAAAGATTCAGACTGAAAATACACACCTGTATTTGGGTAAAGGATAACAAAAGAGATCCCTTATATTGGAGCCAAATTGAAAATCCTTGAAGAGTTGATGATGGTAAAGAAAGAAATAAATAAGATAGTGGTAGTCATCCCTAAATGCTTGGCAATGCAATATCTCCCAGAAAATTACATTATATCTCCTGGAAGATCACATCCTGATAAATTATGGCAGAAGAGGGGATAAAAAGCGGTGGAGTTCAGCTAAATTTTTTTTGTTTCAGAAAAGCATAAAGAGACCAGTGGAAGAAAGTGAAAAGTGGGAAATAAGGACAGGCAGAGACTGAAGCCAGTCAGGGTAGAGACCAGAAAGGTTTTGGGAGAGGCCTAATACATGGGAAGGATTGCTAACAGATTCAGCCAGAGGTGTATATTTTTATCCCTAACTTTTATTCAAGTGATGTTAAGCATCACTTAACATGTAGCTTAACCATGTAGGATTTCTCGTGCCCTCTTGGTCTTTATTTCTTTGTAATCCAGTGCTCTTTGTTCATCAAGTGCTTCAAGAGGGTTTCAAGTCATCTCTATGGTAGATGGCAGAAGGGAACACACCTTGCTAGTTTAAGCCTGGGTTTGAATCCATCAGTATTTCTTGCACTCTTGATTTCTGTCTTGCATCTTCACTTTAATATAAAAAATCACGAAGGAGGGACTTCATCAACCTGTTGGTGATCAGAGGAAAAGGCTGTACTAAGAAGAGTGTACTACAATGGTGCTGAGAAGGTGCACTTTCTGACATCCTCCTCTGTAAAATGTTTTAGTCAGTTAATTTTTGCCACTTAACCCCTCTGTTAATTCATATCAAACACATGGCAAGAACACTAACAACAGTAATAAGTCTTGTATGAAGACAGATGTCTTACCTCTGTGTTCTTCTGTTCCTCCTGAACTACGTACAGTTGCAGCTACATTCAGAGGAAACAGTCAAAGAAGCAATGCCACAAGATGCCAGACTGCAGTTTTCAGACTCACAGCAAATGCAATAAGCAGCATCTTATTAATTTAATAATATTCAAGTTCATGGAGGGAGAATAACGCTATACATTTTGGTAAGCTTGCTTCTCTGGGGACAGCAGGATCTTACCCCACTGCTAATCACCATTCATATCACTTATAATGAGACTTCTCAAGGCCATACTGGGAAGGACACACCAAAGCACGCTGGGTTTGCTCAGTGTGTGCAAAGTTGTTTCAAATCCCTGTCCAAATCTCTCAGAGGATTATGTTACCTCACGTTGTACGTGGCCCTAAGGAATCCATGTCCCACCTCACTGCATTTTGGCTGAGAGGGATGCTCTCTTTGCCTTTTCTAGCATCTAAGTCCTTTGTCCTAATGTCTGAAAAAGAAATAGATAGTTGAAGAGCAATGTAGTTTTTATAATAAAATGCCAGATGGGGACAGACAGTAGAAAAGTCCACAGGGAGTGGTGGAGATCAAGGCAATACCTGGCTCCCATGGTGAAAATTCACCTTTCACTTGCAGAATCTGTTACCCAGAATATGCCCTGATGCAGAGGGCAGGGTTTTCTTGGAGATGGAGCATCAAAGTGTGACAGCGAGAAAGTAACACACTCAGAATAGCTCTAACTGCAGTCTGGGAATAGTTCTTGTTCCTGTTTGTAGTGTGGAAACCACAGGTCTTACACACTCCCATCATGGGAAACATCATCCCAGTAGAATAGAGATGGCAACAGCTTCCAAAGAAAATTCTAAAATGCTTTCAGCCTATTTCTCTATGGGATGGTTCTAATTTTGTTTTTACTTCACATCTTAATTCCACTGCTCAACCACAAGCTAGAGATCTAAATGACAGGAAACAAACCTAAAATCCCATACGCATTTTCTAATTTTCTCCAATCACTGTGCAAATCAGGGCTATTTGTTCCAGCATCACTAGGAAATAAAAAACATGATTCTTCTGTACTCTAACTGAACTTCTGCTAAAGCTCTCAAATCCAGTTCTCTGATAGAAGGAGTTTCATTAATTACAACACACAGTTTTGACATCGTCACTGGAACAGCGTTCCTGGTTTCTGAGCTACCGAGTCACCAATTTGTGCGTGAACCATTGCCCTGTCTGCTTCGACTCCTTCAGCAGTCTGTGTCTTCATGCTCTTACTGAAATTTCTTACTACCACACATGCACTGAGTCATAGTGATTATTTCCTCACTTAAATTGTTTCTTCTGTCTCTATCTGTCCCTGTTAAGTGAAGGGAATATAAATGGTAAAACACGTTCGCTCACTAGAATGGAGGAAATAGCAGCAATATCGAATCATTTTATTATCTTTTTCATCCAAGACATTTTTACGACCCCAAATAACCATGACTTCAACCATCCACAACTACCATAAACTGGGATGTTTTTAGTCTTGCAGAACAGGATGTCATACTGGACTAGGCCCTGAATAACTAAAATTTAGTCCAAAGAATCTCTATCTGTGGCCCAATCCCTAAAAGTTACTTTTTGCTTCTTCCTCTCATCATATTAACTATGTTACTGGAAAGTTCACTGAGTCAAGCAGCTAGGTAATACAACACTTGGAAAAATGAACCACAAAACAAGTAATATATAATAAATATATCCTTACCCTTTGAGGAGCAGAGCAGCCATATCAAGTCACATAGAAGAATAATTTCTTGAAACCAATGAAAAGAACAATGTTGTCACGGTCTGATGGAAAAGTAAAAACTTTAATTGGAATATCTTTGTAGACATGAGAGGCAGATTTTCACTGTGACAACTTTAAATTCATGAAGTAAAATGGATTTTTTAACCATTCCAAGTGCAGTAAAGTCATAAAATATCTTTTTGCTGGGGTCTGGCTTTTGGTTATCTTTGTTGTTTGGATTTTTTAAAGTATTTAAATGGTGTCTCTATTATTATGAATAATTGTTTTGTGTGGAAAATACCAAAAATTCTGTAGACATCATGTTTGGAAAACAATTTCCCCTTGTGAAATGTTTTGGATTTGTGCTGGAAACAGCATTGATAACAGGGTTGTTTCCACTATTGCTGGACAGAGCTACACACAGTCAAGGCCTTTTCTGCTCCAGAAAGGTGTCTGGGGGAACACAAGAAACTGGGAGGGGACAGGCCCAGGACAGCTGACCCCAACTGACCCAAGATATTCCAGACCATACAGCATCATGCTCAGCATAGGGGGAAAAGAATGAAGGGGAGGGAAGTTCTGAGTGATGGAATTTGTCTTCCCAAGTCACCGTTACGTGTGATGGAGCCCTGCTGTCCTGGGGATGGCTGAGCACTTACCTGCCCATGGGAGTGGTGAATGAATTCTTGTTCCACTTTGCTTGCATGTGCGGTTTCTTATTTACTTATTTAGCTGTCTTTAGCTCAGTCCATGAGTTTTCTCACTTTTCCAATTCTCTTCCCCATCCCACCGCAGGGGAACTGAGTGAGCGGCTCTATGGGGCTGAGTTGTCATCTCAGGTTAAACCACACTTTTATAAAGACAGTAATAACAAATAGTTGTTCTGTGTAGGATGAGCTATTTATGATTCTAACATAATGTTGTAGTATAGAGAAGCACAGGTCTGGTTTGACAGCAGGGCTTATCAGTCTCCTGTGTAGGGACTACAGGATGACTTGAAGAGGACTGTGGGCGTGGGATGATAAAAGATGGGACACAATATGACCCCAAGGCTGTAAATGAATCACAGATGGTCAGTTAGAGGAGTGCAGACCTAGAGCTGGATGAAACTCCAGCTAACACAGAAAACAAAGAAATAGTATCTAGCATACCAAAAAGGTAGTGTAGTAAGATTGGATGTAACATGGAGCTACAGACAAATGAAGATCAAGGTGTAAAAGGAGTAATAAAAATTACTCCAAGTGGATGTGAGAACAGGGAAGAAGAAACCATTAACTTGACATCACTTTTCTCTCAGCAATGATCTCATGATGCTAATACTTCATCTTTCCCCACATGTGCAACAGGTTGAAGCCATCAACCTTGGGACCCAGTGGGTGAACATAACTAGGGAAAGTCGTAGCTTTTAAAAAGTGGGTATATCACCATTTTTACTGAGGGTTTTTCTCTGTGACACTATTAATTTCCCTTTTCTTCCTTTTTTTTTGTCCTGTAGTAATTAAGTTGGATTATAAGCATACCTGGATGAGACCATTAAGACTTTAATTATACAAACAGCAAAACTTGTAGGATGTGCTTCTTTTTTGCCCTTAACATTATTATGACTGCAGTGGTGCACCTATATTCCTTTCTACATTAACATGCTGGCTGATGGAAACTTCACATTCAGTTTACATATGCCAACAAGTGATTTTATTTTCAGTACGGTTTTAAAACTGCTATCCCCATCCATCCCATTGGTAGGACATATTCTACCTATGACTTCTGAAGAAAATTTTTCCTTACACTTCCCTGCTGACCCCTGCAACAATACTGCTTGACAACAACTACCACAGCACCTACTACTAGATCCTTTGCACCTTTCTCCCACTGCATGTTGAGGTAAGAAGAAAAGTAGTCAAGAACACTTATTCTGCCTTCCCAAAGTTCTACATGCCTAATAAACTGGTCCTCATAAAGCTGAAACAGCCAAAAGCACATCTACTGTTGATGTGCCAGTAATCATATTTCAATCAATAACTCAGAAACTGCAACAGCTTACTTGAGAAAGAAAAACTCAGCAAAAGGATTTAATGAATTTTAAAATCAAATTAACTTAAATTTTAATTTTTTTTTTTAGACAGTACTTTATTAAATCTTCCCAGGGAATGAGTATTCATAAATATTTAAAAAAAATAAAAATTAAAGTATTTTAGTATTTTCACTAAAACAATACCTCTGTGGCTGCACATATACTCAAGCCCTGAAGGACTTGTTCTTCCTGATAATTTGGTAGTTTTATCATGGTTTTGTCAGACTGGGCACCATCTATGAGATGCCACCTCACTGGAGAGAAATACAAATTGGAGAAAGAAACAACAGCATCACCCATGAGAAAGGAAACCTTTCTATGCCACTGAAAACAAATCATACAAACAAACCTCCCACTGAGAACAAACGTGTCTACTTGCTGATATGCTTTATTCTTGCCAAGTTGTATGCAGAGAGGTTCTGTGTCATTAGCTAACACAAATCCTGGTTCAATGAGATCTTTGAAGTGACAAACATAAAATGACAGGGGATGGAAAAATAAACTGTGTACCCAGCAAGGCAGAGCTCTCTTTTAGGACAAGTGTAGCTGGAATACACAGCAGAGCTGAAATAGTGGCTTTTAGGCTCCTTGTACAAACAACACTCAATGAGTAGTTACCAGTTAATGAATGATAATGCAGGGATAGTACAAAGGATGTTAATGCAGAGACACTTAAGCCCAGGACTTCTAGAGTTAAAGCCTTCAGATCGTGGAGACTGTCATAGTTCTTTTGCCAATAATAGAGCTGTGACAATTTGCATCATTAGAGGATTTAGCTTGTTGATTTTGTTGGGACATCTCATATAACATGCAACACTGTGACCTGAATTAAAAAATGCAGGTCCAGAGCAGGCATGGTACTGCAGTCATAGGGAATGACAGGAACAAATTCTGTGAGGGCAGGAGTAACTCATGGGATTAGACTAGAAAAGGTCAGGAAGAAGGAAAAACAATTTATGCATGCAGACAAGTTTAAACCTCATATGATATTCAATGGGAGCCATTTGTACCCTGAGCAGTGGCCCTCCGCCCTTCTGCTGCCAGAAGGTAAGCTCAGAGAGGATTCTCATATCAGGGCATTTTCACAAGAACTGATTTCTCTGGGTCCCTTAAACCAGATCTTACTTTGCACAGGATTTTCCTAAAACCTATGATACGCAGCTGGAATGTGTTAGGGACAGAGCCTAATCCAGAGGTAAAAGGAAATCTCATGGCTTCAAGCCCTGAGCCTGTGGGCACTGGGGTAAGTACAGCCTGTCCTCAGCTGTAATTTGTGAGGCCCAACACTCAAAAGTGCCTGTCAGTCTGCTTTGAAAACCTCCTGTGCAAGTCAGGCTCCCAGACCCCCAGTGGCATCTGAATTAGGGGGTAATTTGAGCACCAACAGGCAGAAACATCAGCATCTCTTAGGTCAGACAGCAAGATCTGAGCAAGACCTTTGGAAATTCTGGTGGCATATGACCTGTGGCTCCAGTGGCTAATATGGCAATGATTTACCCTGGTCCCTCTGCAGATTTAGTCCAACACATCCAAACACTTCGGTGAATCTCAGCATTGAGCTTTGATCTGCATCCTCTTTTCCTCTAGTCATGAGTGCCTTGTGATTCATCTTTCATCAAGCCTACAAGGACTAATGTCAGTTATTGTTTTATCTTGGGCACTTTAAACTCAGAAATTAAAGAACAAGAAGTTACAAAGGGCACATAGTATACATCTAAGACCTGGAAGCCAACACCAGAATCAAGGGGCTTAACAGCATGATATGGTTTGAAGCTGGCTCCCTGCCAAGTCTCCAAACCTTACCACCAGAAGTCCCCCCCCCCCAAAAAAAAAAAAAAAAACCTCAGGGAGAAGAGGGAGAAAAAACTAAGAAAAACCCGAAAACGAGAGAGAGGACAACCAAACTGATATATATAAATATATTTACACTTATATACAATTTCACAAGGGAAAGGGAAAGGGGAAGGGGAAAAGGAACAAAACTAAAATAAAAAAAAAAAATATATATATATATATATCCCAATCAGTAGCCCGAGATCTAGTAACTAAAGAACAAAAGAGTTAGCAAAGAAGATATCTCACTACTCTCCTGGGACAACCGAGAGTCGCTCCGGAACGATCGCCGGCAACCTCTGTCTCCCAAGGTCGGCAAGGCCTAACCAGGCCTCGCTCCCCAACACGGCAGACTCAACAACAGGGAACCTGCACCTCCAAGCCGCCGGAAGGAAAGAGAGCGAAGGCCTCTCCTCCTCTCTTCTTATAGTCTGGCTTACGTAAAAATCGTAGGGAATACTGGGTAAATCTGGACCCTTCCTTGGTTACAAACTGGTCACCAAGGAAGGCCTAGCCCAAACCACCACACAGCATTAACTCCTTGAAATCTCCTACTGAAGCATCAAAAAGAGGCAAACTGTGCTCCTTTAAAAGAAATTTCAAGACATCTGGGATTTAAAGATTACCTAGTTTGACTTTGGATAACAATAACTGAAGGCAGAACAATAAAACATAGTTACTAACATTACAAAAATTTACAAGAACTATTTGTTCTCTTTCAGTAAGGAAGAATGTAATTAACAGCAACCAGGGAATAATAGGAGGAATTCCCATTTATGTCTTTGACAAAAAAAGAGCTAAAGAACATTTGATTATAACATGCAGCAAAGTATTTACTCAAATTCAAAGACCCTACTGTCCCAAGATCTCGCCAAGATCAAGAGTAAAGGCTGGTGTGACATTTTTTGGAGCAACATTTTTTTCATCAGAGAATGGCTGCTGGTTGAAAAGTAAAACAAATTTTCAGAAATCTGTTTTGACAGAACTGTTTTCTCAAGTCTAAGCTGGAAATATTGATGAATAAGAAAGAAAGAAACATGGGTACACAGTGACCTCTCTCCCACAGTTACCTTCTCTCCCACCAAACTGGCATACTGGGCAATGCATCTTGTTGGCATGTAGACCATGTTCAAAACCCTGCCACCACTTAGAATTTGAATTTCTTTCCTCCACTTCTTAAGCAAGTGGCATATGAAATGATCTGTGAGCTCATCGTGTCTGACCCAGCAGGAAGCTTGCAGTTACAGAAAATGTTTCCTAAAGGAGAGATCAACACAGCTTTGGAGGAAAAAGATTCAAACCACAATTTTGCATTAATGTGCATACTTCATCTACAAAGCAGAGGGAACATTCCTGTTCACAAAATGCTCAGAAAATTTTCGAGCATAAATTTGTTTTTAACTTGTCATTTTTTTCAGATTTTCAGCCACCTACTTAATGCTAAACAATGTTGAGAAACAATTAGCAATGAAAACATATATTGGAACCATTAGCAAACATGCTGTATATGTTTATAATCTGCTTTAAAAATACTGAGTATACTCAAAGCCCAATGACCAAAGAAAACAGCCTTTGGTAGCTTTTATAATATATCTTCCCATATATGATGCCCATTTATCTGCTCTTGCCTCCTGTAAAAAATGGAAGCAGACATCAGTATAGGTCTAATGAAGCATGGCCATCTGTATACTAAAATATAGATACACAGGGAGTAGAATAACTGTCACTGTGTAACCAGGGTTCCAAAATATATATAGTACCAATGTCCTGGTTTCATTACAATTATTATTATCATTTACCATTGTTACCATATTTTCCTTCATTTTCAATTATTAAACTGTTCTTATCTCAACCTACAAGTTCTATTTTGATTCTCCTCTCCGTTCCACCAGGGTGGGGGGAGAGAGAGGGCCTGAGCGAGCAGCTGCTTGGTGCTTAATTTCCAGCTGGGCTTAAACCATGACAACTAACTGAAAAAAAAAAGTAAAATTTTAATTCATATTTTTCATAGCAATGTTATATGAAGTGTGATATATTAGGCCTTTTTATTCCTCAACAGAGAGTTAAAATCACAATACAAGTATTACCTTCGTTGGTATCAATGATGCCAGACAGAATACAGCACTGTGTGCAAATTGGGAAATATCTATAAATTAATGACCTCTGAAAACATATTTCCCTCATGTAGTTCATGTAACGTGTAAACAAACAGACCTAAGACTATTATAGTGAAGAATTTTGATTGCATTGCAGGCAAATTGGACAGGAAACACAGAAAGGCAAATGCTTTCTTTGAAATATCTTAAGTATTGTGGCATTCTCTGTCTATAATTACCAACCTTTCTTTTTAATTGCTTGCTAGCCATGACCAGGCTCTGCCACACTGACATAAAATTAGCAACATTTCATTGCAATGAAATTGAGTGGTTCACAATATTTCTTTCCCAGAAATATGTTGACTTCCTGAAGAATGACATGATCTTACTGTACAGTAATATAACTGCACTTTTCTTTGATGTGCTAAAAAGTGTCATGTGTTAAAAGAATAAACAACCCAGTAATTGCTAGTTAGAACTAAAGTAGGTCTAGAAGTTGCATTTTGTCATGAAAATTGTGACAAGAGAAGAAAAAAAATTCCTTTAATTCAATCATCTTCACAGACTGTCTCAGAAAAATGAAAGCCTGAAATCTCTGCTCTAGATCTGAATGTCTCTAATGCTTTGTGCTAAATGGACAAATGTGGGTGTGAAAATAATGTTTTAAACACTGTGTTTTCCAGGTGAGCGGCTCAATGCTTCTCCAGGCAATTGCTCATATGCTTTTTATCTAAGGCAGATGCTATTAGTGCTCTCAAACCATATTTTCATTGCCTAAAACAAATGCACAAAAAAAACCAAGTGTCCTTACTAAACCAGGGTCAGTTCCTGCCACTCCATTTAAATTGATGTAAATCTGATGTAAATATGAACTTCAGCAGTTTTTCTTTATGTTCAGCACCAAATTGGCTTTCATAGTGGAATTAATGATGGGAAATCAAATATGAAACTCAGAAGTACATGAAGAAATGATTTAAACTACAAAATACTCTAATAGGAGCACCGCTGTAAGATTGTCCTGCAGGGTTTTCCTATCAAATATGTATCAATAATCTCTGCTATGTTACATTTTCCATACATAAACAAGAGAGAGTATTATTTTCTCATTATTAGAAGAAAACTACTTATTTATTGTAGGATTACAGGATCTATTTCTATTCCTGAAGCAGAATGAAGGTATAAGCAAAGTCCCCAGCTGGTATTCAAAATTGATAGAGATTCCCTCCTCCACCTACAATTTTTCTCAAAGCCTTTGCCAGGAAGTTGGTTGGCACTGAGATGAAGGTATATTTCTCTCTTCCACTTGGTTTGTAAGCAGCTGAGGGAGAAGGCAGAAGCAAAAATCTCGAGGACTACTTCAGTCCAAACCAGGGTCTAGTTCAAACCTTGGGTAAACCTTCACAAAAGTCCAGCATCCAGGAGCATGAAGAACTCCCTACAGTGTCAAGGTACATGGGGCCCTACCTGGAGACCTTGCTCATTTTCATTTTTCATAGTTATTTCCTAAAAAATGTTTATTTTAAAATGTTGGCTTGATGTTAATTGCCATGTTTTGCTTAAAGATACCAGCTCTTAAATGTATCTCAAAGAAACCAGATACCAGAAAGATTTCAGCTTCATAAGTTTATTTCTATTTTTCTTCAGATTTTTTCTTTTTTTTTGGTTTATAACCCAATAATTTTCTTTGTATTCTCAGATTTTCTTGGTTACCACTCACCCCTCCAATCTGCACTGCCTTTTGTCAACACGTAGTTTAAGCCACCAGACAGGTTATAGCCTGTTTTAGGTGGGAGAAACCTCCATTTTCTTACTGGCCAATCAGGCAACTAAGAATACAAAAGGCATGAAGACTGAATAAAGGTCAAAGCAAAAGGGGAACCTGACCATAGCTCAGAATCAACTAGACTGTATCCCTGCCCTGGCACTGGACATTGTCACACTTTATGTCCATATAAAGCAAAAGAAAGCTTCACAAAGATAATATAGAGATGTCTTTGTACATGTATGTAAGTCTCCTCAAGTCTGAGTATACCAGGTGGGAAAGCTGAAAAATACTTAAAAATATAATAAACAGTGGATTCTGGTAAGGGATATTTTCATATTGAAATAAAAGCATGAAATGGGATTGAGAGATGCTGTGGAGAACATGAAAACATATGAATTGTATTTGGTCCTACCAGAAATAGGTACCCAGCAAATAAATATGTCATCTCAAGCGATGACAGGGTCAATGACAAGACCTGAATTCCAGGTCTAAGTCTGAATTTGATATTGATGTGATAGTGATACACTCTGTGCTACAGGGAAAGCAGGCAACATATCGAATGTGGATACACAGGCAAAGCTGCATTACTGGTATAAACTGGCATTTAATAACTGGTTTCACAGCAGGGAAAGCTAAGGGCAATACTTTGCCCAGTCCTATTTTTAGTTACTGAGGGTTTTGGAAAAAATTCAAGTACAGCCCTAGATGGACTGGGCATGACCCACACTGAATTCACTAGGACAGTGCTTAATAAAGATGTGCAACCACCACAATTTATGAAGGACCACAACTGTCTCACTGAATTTTGTTGGCACCAGAGTGCCTGATTCCTTTAAATTCTCCTGAAATCCCCAGTACACAATTTAACAAAGTGTTACAATAGAATGCATTTCCAAATTATGTCAAATTGAAATTCAAACATGGCTGGCTGCACTAATACATACTAATGGAGCAAAACACTCATACCCTTAATCCTCACTGACACTTCTGGTTTACATTCTTCTCTCCAGTGTCTCATTATGCACAATCTCACTACTCTTATAAATTTTCATTGATGTCTCTTCTCCCTTACTTAAAATGCAAACATCTGGATTAAATCAACTGAATTCACCCCGTCAGTTTTGCACATACTCAATAGTTTTTAAACAGATCTTCCAGCTCGTCTGTATTTTCAAACCTCCATCATTAAGAAAACATGAACTCTCAGTTGGTAGTTTCACTGTCTGATCATTTCCTTTGAATGATTTGTGCTGGAATGTAAATATAATCACTCATATTTGGTATTTGTTAACAAGCTGCAGATTCACAAATAAATATAGAAATGTGGCCCCACAGCCTACACCTTTATTAACAACAAATTGAGCTGAATTGAACCTCAACCTGAGTAAGCATTTCTTTCCAGCTCTGAGGCAGGCAGGTGTAACTTGTGCTCCTGTGCTGAGCTTCTGGTACTGGAAAGGTTGTTGGGTCTTAGCCCCGCTTAGCGTGGAAAATTTTGTCCATTTGTAAGACCAGCTCCACCACAGGTTGTTTGGGTTTTTTTTCCCACCGATGGATTATCCTTCCTTGGTGTGTTGAATTATAAACAACATCTCTAACCTCCTTTGCTGAGCTCTCCTCAGCAGGGCATCTACAACGCACTACCAGAGCAAGCAAGCTGTGTCACAAACAATGAGATGGCAAGTATCTCAGGAGCACTAAGGATTGTGGAAACTAGTTGTGAAATAAAAGATTAATTAAAAAAAAAAACAACACAGGAAAATTCCAACCAAAGAGAAGACTGGAGCATGTCTGACAAGCATCTTTACAAGAAAAGGTGTTACCCCTCTCCCACATCACCCTACAAAAGGAAGTCTGTGCACCAAAGTGGGGCAAAAGGGGGTCATGCAAGCCAAATCCTGATTAAAAACAGCTGGTACATAGAGAGTTTTGATGGAAAAAATTTGGAATAGCTTTACAAAAGCCAAATGTATCCTGGCTTTTACATCTCTCTCCACTACACTTCCTCAACAGCCTTTCTCAACAACTTGATGTCGTGGTATGTCTCAAAAAACAGCTTTTATTTAAGACCCCTCTATACCCATGGATATACAAGGTAACAAAGTGTGTCAGAGTGGAGCTACAGCAAATCTAGACAGGCTGTACAAGAGCAAGCTGCAAGGTATGCAGCTAAAAACTGCTTCTTGTTCCACAGCGGCCCTGGTTTATGTTACCCTTCCATGCTGGGACATGTGGCTGTGAGATGACCCTTCCTAGATGCAGCAGGCCTTGAAATAGTATCCACTTAAATTATAATTCAAGTAGGGGAGAGAAGCAGGACTGTAAACATTGTTTCTACGTCTAGTACATCACTATCCCTCTTGTCTTGAGAGAAGTGATAGCCATCATTAGTGGCTCAAAGTCTTCTCCTACTACACAGCAGTATTTATAGTCCCTACAAATTTAGAAAGTGGTTTTCCTCAAAATGTCATTTTTTGTCTTCAGACTAAGAAGGATCTTTTGGGCAATTTTTCTTTTTTATTTTGAGGGGGAATGTCCAAACTGGAAGATGATAGCCACCAAATTATCTAAAGCTTATAAATTGTCTAATTTAAATGCCTAAAAATGTTCTTACCACGTTCTTCACTTGCCACAATGAATTTCAAGGATCTCTAAGATGTGACTGCATATACCATATTTATATAACCAGAGCTTGTAGATGAAACAGACATTCACATAACCTAAAAGAAGCACCCACCTGAATGCAGGATTTCTGCTCAGGCCAGGTTTGCAAGGAGAGGTGTAAGAGCAGCATTCAGAAGGCAATATTGTGTCTTCTGCCCCTCTGCTGTGTTAGTGTTTCATGTGATGGCATCATGCAAAATCCTCTGCAAAGCCCTTCCTCCCCTTCTCAGCTCAGACCAGAGCTGTTGGCAACCCTTGGCTTTGAGAGCAAGAGACACCAGCAGTAAAAGCAAAACTGTACATGGGAAAACAGGTGCGGAAACACCACCTGATTCAGTCCACAGCAGAGGTCTGCAAATGCCTTATTCAGACTTCTCTTTGGCCTGAACACTAATGTTGGAATAAGCACTGGGAACAAAGACTCGATTGCCTCCCACTGGGGTCATTAAATAAACAGGATACCACCAAAGAGACTGATTTTTATCATCCTAAAGAAAAATAAGCAAATCTGCAGGATCTAAACTTAAGCAAACTGCTTGGCCAAGGCAAGGAAGGAGAGAAAAGAGAAAGTAAGCACAACATCAAATTAACAATTTGCATTTAAAGTTATGTCAGATGGAAGATTAGGAAAACTTCTGAGAACAGACCTTGAGAACAGGATGTCCAGCTCCTCTCTCCAGCTATGTGAAAACAGACACTGGATAATGGTGCAGAGCCTTTTTACACACAAGTAAGTTTACCAGTGTTTCATGCCTCTGATCAATTTTTTCTAATATCATTTGTCTCCAGTTCCTGGCTTATTACATGTTTGAAAGCACAGTTCCAGGGCTCTCAAACACGTTGTAGCCGCCTACAACCACGGAATTAATCCACTTAAGGAAGCGGAATTTCCAAGCAATAGAGAAGGTGCAAAATCCTTTTGCTAGCATGAGAAGAAAAGCCAATATCTTGTCCAAGAGGCTACACAGGCTGTATCAGCCAGTCTGGGATACCATAGCTCTCATGTAAAATTTATTATGATTTTCCAGATGCTGAGTTACCCACTATGGTGGAATCATATCACAGAATCATAGAATGGGTTTGAAGGGGTCAGTCTGATGTGAGTCACAGACACATGGTGCCCCATGTGAGTGACAGACACAAAAGGAAAGTATTTTCTCTGTGTTTGTTCCATTGAATTAAAGAAAATAAAGAGTTTGGCTTACATTAGGAAAAGTGACATACAAGGTTGCTGTGCTGTACCTTGGTACCTTGTGCCCCAGTGTGATGTGCCCAGCAAGGTCTTCCAAGCCACATCATCCATGCTACTCCACAGGGGCAACAAGGTCTGGGTTCAACCTCTGCATTTTGTATTTTCACAGTTGTAATGGAGCAGGTGGTAGTTGGAGAAATGCAGCCGGTTCCCAGGCATCAGTAACCCCCTCTGTCAGTGCATTGTCCCTCAAACATTTGCACACACTGCAAAAACCCCTCCTCGTGTTCACTGTAAGTTGTAGACTCAGTTCTATGATGGAATACTTCTTTAATATGTAAAATTAAGTTTCTAGCTGGACCTTAGTCTCCTTTCCTGTGAGAACATAAGCAGTTTTGAAAAAAACAAAGTTCTTTTAATGAGCTAGCAAATATTTTGATAAATTTAAGTATTTATTCTATTCCACCCTAAAGTTATTGCAAGTTAATAATTTAATTTTCAAGTAGTTGCTAATAAAAGTTTCTTCTAATACCTTCAAAACTTTTTAGAAGTTTATCCATAAAAATTCACAAAATAGGTCTCCTCCTACAGCCACTTTTGGTTTCAGCTGATTATTGCCAGAAAAATGAGCGGAAATGTTCTGATTATGTCTTGTTATAAAATGTCAGGGAAGTAACGTCTGCAGGAATGAGAAGCAATTAAATGTTCAAATAAAACAATCAAATGCAGAAAACTGTGCTCTGAAAGTCAAAAGTCATAGGGTCAGCAGAGAAAATTCAGAAAAAGAGCATAGGTGACTAGAAAAAAGTTAAAAAGGAGACTTTGGGGAACTCATCAGTGTGAAGAAATTATTAGTCTCCTTTATGAAAAGAGTAAATGGAGGAGAAAATAGAATTTAAATACAATTACCACAATGAAAATCTAAGAGATGTGAAGCTCACAAGATGTAGAAAAGAGATCCAGAGAAAATCACAATTAAGAAAAATTGAAGGCACCAGAATAAGGTATCTTAGTTGTATTTCTCTGTAAGAATGAAGAAGTTCTCTGCTACTGGCTTTAAGACAGAAAAAGACAGCTGTAGTTCAAATGTCTCTCGTTTAAAGGCTGTCGTCATCAAACTGCCAAATGTTGATATTTTTAAATATCAAAAACCAATAATGTCATGTATTTGGGCCATGAAAGGTACTTTACCATTTTTAATTCATGCCAGAAGTAGCAGATAATTTATTTGTTGAAAAATTCAAATGAATGGAATTCCTTTGTGAACAGAGGTTTGCTTTCAATCAGACCTCAAAATATGGAAGAGAAGCTACCAGTTCACATCCAAAAGTAAATGAAGAGTATGGATTTTAAACAGACATCCCTCTAGTACAAAAGGGGATGGCACTTATTCACGTTCAGGCAACATTTTACTCTTCAGAAAAGGAAAACTGAATATGTAGATGGATAGCCCACTTCCAAGATTAACTGAATGAAATCCAGTCTGCTAAAATTTTTGCCATCAGAGATTAAGCAGATGAGAGAAGTAAGAAATTAAAACAAATTCTTAAAATATTGATAAACCTGGAGTTGCTGGGGTGAAGCTTCTTTGTTTTTTCTTTAAGTTTATATGATGGTTGCTCATATACCTCTGGTTCTGTTCATTTGTATGTATATTCAGTTCTTACCAAGACTTTTGAAAATGTTCCACAATTTGAATAAAGAAAATCATGTATAGAAATGTCTCCTCCACTTTTTCACTTTTTTTAATGTAACTGGAAGAGATTTTTCTTCAGCCGCATTTCTTCTTTCCGTCTTCTGTGAAACATGAAGGATTCCCTTTGATCACTCTACATCAACCTTTTTCAACTCTGTGCTCACTTTACATTCAAATACTTTGGTTTTATCTGTCCTCTACCATAGCAACAGCAGATTTCATTTCCTTAATGCTGACACCAGTTAAAAAGCTTTGAAGATCTATAACTGCTGTGGTTAATAGGAAGTGTGTGTCTCACCCTCTTCCTCCAGTCTGTGTCATGCTGGATGGATAGCAAGAACTCCTTCAGTATTAATTTTTCCATAGTAACAATACTTGTGTTATTTATACCATTACACCTTCTAGCAAGACAGCTGCCTTTAATCTCTTTGCAGTATGTGGCACAGGAAAATAAATTACTTTTCCTTTCCACTTGAATGTCAAACTAGTGAAATACGTGGAAATATTCTTCCTTTAATGAGTGTTTTACACAAAACCTACTGCCTACCCTCAGATGAGGCCACAGAACAGAAAGATGTGAACATGGGGGCTGACCCGAGGTGGGGAGTGACATTCACACCAAGAACCTCGTTAAGTTTCCTCCTCAGCTAATGTGCTGCAAATTGATTTGTTCCTCTTGTGAGCAGCCAGGGTGTTTTCTGGCATAGAGGGGGAACAAGGTGGATAATGCAGAGGGCAACACGGTTCAATCAACTAATCATTTTGTGCATGTGTGAGTCAGAGACTCTTACTTTTGAATACCAGCTCTGACACTTAAGGAGAAAGTCCAGCACTGCCAGACACAATCCTACACAGCTCCACTGTGCTCCACAAAATGGGAGAGGGAAAGGGGCCTTACCGCCTTCCCTCAACACATAATGGATCACAGGTGCAGATGGAGGAAGGGCAGGTACACGCTCCTCTATCTCTCCAGGAAGCAGTCTGCGTATAACATCAGAGGAGGTGATCACTAGAAGCAAAAAACTTTCTTTCCCCACCATCAGTAGTCCCTGGCTGCAGTAAGGTTTTCCAGGAAGAGAGATGTGAGCAGCAAAAAGTGGAAAAGACTCTACAAACCCCTGTGTTTTCTTTTCTTTACAGTTACTTTTCAAAGCGGATCTATCCTGTTTTAAGATAGAAATCTACAGACACCTGGAACAGTGTCTGAAAATCAAAACCTTATAATCTATTCATTAAAGGTGCATCATTGTTCTTTATCGCATATAGAAAGTCCAGGTACGTTCTCTGACACTGCCCAGGAGATCATGCTTAACTTGCCACAAACTATTTCAATTTATTATGAGCCAATGCAGTTTGTCAAGATCTACTATTGTCAAGAAAGGGCAAGCAGAGTTTTTTCGAACTGTTAGGTTTTTTCCCTTTATTTTATGAAATGTTTTGTATGCTGGTACATAACAGGAGCAAAACAAAACACGTGGTTCTGCTAGACTAAAGACACTGAGAGGAGAGGCCTTTTTAATCCTTTCATTGAAGGTGTGTTCCCATTGTGGTGCCACTATGGGTCCATATTTCCTTTTAAGTTGCTTTTTATTTTGCAGGTAAACAGAAGTGAGCTGTGAATTTCTAAACACACAGGCAAGATCTTGCTCACAAGGATGGCAGTAATTTCCCACTTCATGTTCTGCACCAAACATAAGTCAGCCAGCAACCATCATAACAATCTACAGTGTTTTCTAGGTATTGCTGTTAGAACTAATCTTGCAGCAAGCTGGAGAGCTTGGTAGGTGCTAAGTAACTCCTCTATGGGATTGCCAGGGCACAGCAGCATGACATTTTGCAGTTCTGAGTAGAAAGAGAGAGAGAAAAAAAAGAGAAAGAGAGAGGAAGAGAAATAGTCTTGGTGCTAGGACAGCTCTTGAAAACTACTCACCTTTCTAAATTGCACTGGACTATGTGTGAAGACAATACAAATGCAAAGATAAGAATAATTTTGTGCATATAAATGTTGAAATGAATGTAACATCTTGCAGCAAAGTTTCATCCTCTCTGAAATAATCTCCAGTACATTTTTTTGTGACACCAAAGAGTTCATCTAGGACCATCTTTTACCAAGCTTTAGTGAAATTCAACCATGATCTCAACAACTGCCTATTACCCTTACTGAAGAGTGAGAGTACTAAGAAAGTCATAAAGAGCATCATCTGCATTTGACGTGCACATTCCCAACCATTGCATTGCCTTACCAAATACAGCTCTCACCCCAGAAAGATTGGTTGATCAGAAGCTCCAAGGACTCGGATGACACCTTGCTCTCCAAAAGCAGCTGTTCGCCCACTAACTGTAGGTGCTCTTTCTGGAGTTTTGTTTTCCAATCTTACTCAAAGATAAGACTGAATCAGGCTTTCCAAGCTGTACAGCCCAACTTACTGTCACACTTTTCATGTAGTAAAGTTGTTCTGGAGTTTATAGGATTCTCGTTATTGTGTACTGGCAACCAGACAGCACTTGGTAGTGTTTAATTGTTCAGTAGCTTCAGTAAAAAAAACCCAAGCTATAACTTTTTGAAACTTAATAAACTTCTTATTTACTGTAATAAGTATTCATCAGTTAGGCAGCATCTCATTGCACATGCCACCATTTACTCGCCACAGTGATGAATCCTTTAAGGATGGAGAGTAAGTACTTTAGAGGTGCAATTTTTAAAAAAGTTTAAGTCAGGTGAATTGAACCCTCAGGGTGAATCAGCCCAGGTAACGGAGCTGTAAAGCAAGATATTACTCAAGCTGCACAGCCTCCTCGACAAATCACCACAGGTGTCTTGTGCATGCCTTTGTCAGCCCTTTGAGGACTTCTGTTATCTTCCTTTTTAATGCAGTGCCTGACTGCTTAGGGTGCACACTCTCAAGCTCCCCATGCAATTGCATAATTAAAACAATTGAATTTCTTAATTTTTAGGCTTTAATACTATTACTTTACCCTACAATGAGATTCCTAGATCAGTGAACTTGTAAGAGCTCATTAATGTCATTACAGCACAGCCTTGAAGAGAGGGAAATAGAAAATACATTGTTTTTAAAAAATGAAGAAATACAAAGAAAAAAGAAGAGGTACTATCTCAATATTTTAGGAGCCTTTTCCCTAAAATTATTTTACTTAGTGATTTTTCATCTCTCACCACATGTACTCTTGGTCTGGCAACTCTTCCCCACATGCAGCTTAGGGGAGTTGCTCTTAATGTGTGACAGAGCTCAGAAAGGGCTGTTTTGTCACTGGCAACTGCTGGGTCTGTGTTAGTATCTCGCTGTTCCTCT
The DNA here is from genome assembly GCF_003984885.1 of Neopelma chrysocephalum. Taxonomy (NCBI): domain Eukaryota; kingdom Metazoa; phylum Chordata; class Aves; order Passeriformes; family Pipridae; genus Neopelma; species Neopelma chrysocephalum. The sequence continues at coordinate 822,284 of NW_020897731.1, read as the reverse complement.
GTCTTGCTGCTGAGAAGATGACAAGGTTTAACAGTGTTAAAATGCAGAAAGGATTCCTCCACCATGGTATGCCCAAATAATGGAAGTTTGTGCCTGAGGGGGTGTTTAATGTTGCTCCAGTGCTGGGCAGCAGTTCACTGCCATTCAGTTAGTGAAAGGAAAGCTGAATTTCATTTTTTATTTTATCCCAGGAATGAAGAATCCTGCAAGACATGAGAAGTGGTTTGTTGTTTTTTTTTTTTTCAGAAGGGGCAACAGATAGCCATAGCTTATGCTTTGGGATTATGTTATGGTATTATGCTTTATATTATGTTATTATGTTTTCTCACTTGTGTTTAATTGACAGCTGTAGTGCTGAACGTTTGTGTTGCAAAGTGCTTGAAAAATGATTTCCCCTCAAAAAAAAGAAATAGCTCTTGCAGTCCATTATCCCCATGCAGTGTTTGTAATAAGAAATGTTTTTTCAGAAGCTGCTGTGCATGTTTGGCAGATTTATATGCATTTACGTTGACAGCTTCCTTGAAATCCCCATAGAGAGAAAACATTGTTTAGAGCCACAGTTTAAGGCTGTGCATCTCTCAGAGGTTGCCTGGCATTAAAAGGTTACGATGTTTCATGAAGACAAAATTTCAAAGAATGAAAGCAATGACTGTAATCAAACCAAACACCCAAATTACAACATCAATTCATCCACCTCTCACCTCAATTTTGTTTTCTAGGATATTTCAACTGCAACTACAAAGACATAAAGAAATAACCTGAGATAACTCAAGGTTTATTTTGTAGTGTGTTCCTAAGTAAACAATCTGCTGTTTAGAAAGTACAGCTCCAGCACTGCACCACAGCAGATGGTGATCACTTCAGATCTCTGCAGCTATCAGTGTCTGTAGCCCCAGCCCTGCAGATCCTTGACATATTTAACTTCAGTTATTTAGGAGGTGGGGTTGTGAAACCAGTGCAAATGTGATTCCAGCAGGTTCTCAGGTGAGTAACTGGGTACAGGACTTGGGCTTCACTGGAGCCATTTACCAACTAAATGGTTTGAAGGCTCCTACCTCCATCATGCCATTGAATAACACTTTGGTTGTCTCCATATAAAGTGTGGATTTCAGCTTGACAGCACCCTAGAGGTAGTTGGACTGTCTCACAGCCACCCATGAGAAAACCCCTGGCAAGATTTTGTACTTGAACCTCACAACGCATAATGCTTTCTTTGGATAATGGGAATAATCTTGCACATGAAAAACATCTTTTGATAAGCAGAAGTTTACCATCCATCTCAGAGCTGGACAGACTGGTATTCTAGTTCAAAGTGAGCAGTTTCTACTGCACTGTTTCTGTGCATGCCCACTCTCCAAATCTGAAAGACCTCCTGTGTTCTTATTTTCCTTTTCAAGAATTTTAGAGATTTCCCAAAAATTTTGTGAACCAAATTATGGTTCTGCTATTTCTTTTTTCTAAATTCCATTTTCATTATCAAGGAATAAGATGGATACATGGACAAATATAAGGAACAATTTTTTCTTTTTTAGCTATATTATTTAGTCGCCATGCAGTTATACTGGAAAAGAAGGAATTATACAAAAGTAATTGTTTTCTCCAAGGGAAATGTGATGTATAATCACTGAAATGTTTCCTTCTGTCTTAGAAAACTTCAGCGGTCTAAGCCAAATAGTGAGTGGTACAAGTCTTATCAACAGCAGCCAAATAGATAACGTTTAGCCCAGGAAGACTGGTGATATTTTATTTGCATATATAACAAAGATTTTTCATCTGTTTTGTCTCTGTCCACAAATAAATATATACACCTGCTAGTTGTCTGAGAAAGGAGAATCTAGGGCAAAGCCCTTGAGTTAACCTGTTTATTCAGATCCCTAAATACAGATTTAGGTGCATTCACAGATTCTTCTAAATTTGGAAGCAATGTCCCAGATGTCTGGGCTGGTATAGTACTGTAAATAAGGCAATTCTCCCTCAGCCCACTACCAAAAAGGAGCAATATCACTTTACACTTCCACACTGCTTTTCCCTCAGGGGTGACGTACTTCAAGAAGCTAATGGCTTTATTTCTGGCTGGGATACTATCTCCATCTCCCTTCCTTCCCTGCTCAAAACTATTTTCAATATCTGAAGGAAGACATGCTACCTGCAGAAAGCCCTTTGAATTTCTTTCATTATCTCAATTAGCATTTTGCATCTTTTAAGCCTTTGATTCATGTGTAATTGGCATTTTTCCCCTTGTTCTCTTCAGTTAGCTGTGCTTACTCCTCCTTCTTTTATCATCCTCATTATGCCTCATGTAGTTTTCCCCTTTCTGTTTCACTTCCTGCTCTTCCATATTTTAATATTTCTTTATTTCAGCTCACCATTCTTCACTTGTCAACAAGGCTTCTATTTTTTCATGCATGCAGGCACACTACAGGCAGTCTGATTTGAAATGTCACCTATAATCTTGGTTTTTATTCCAAGCATCTTAAGAATTCTTCCAAAATTTGGAGGGCCGGGTTGTGCTCTCAGTTTGGTAACATAAGTCCAGTTTTCCTCACAATAGCAATTACAGATTTACAATGGTATGAAAAAGAAAAACCCAGAATTTTGAACTAAACCTGAATTTTCTAGGAATTAGAGTAAAAAATTCTCATCCTTAAAAAAAAAAATAACCAAAACCAACCAAACAAGCAGAGAGTGTAGATTAAGGTTTTTCCTTGTTTATTATATGGAAGTGATACGGAAGAATAGAAGTTCTGAAAGATAGTGCAGGAATGTATGTGTATATATATTTATAATAATGCCCAAGATGCCTAGCAAAGATCATGGATCTCTTTTTGCCAAGAACACCAACAACTACATGTACAAAAGGAGAGGTAGTTTCTAATCACAATATCATAAGCAAAATAATGCAAGTTCAAAAAAAAATTTTAAATCAGTTGCTCAGGAAGTCATACAGAGTCCTTGAGGGGAACATTGTCTCCAAAAAGCCTATTTCCCATCTTTGCTAGCTCAGATCACGCTTATACAGAGTCTGATTTAAGCTTCAATCTGTATACACCAGAGGGAGTTTTTATAGTTTCATCTCTTCTTCTGCCGTGATTTAGTAACGATTTCTCTTTGAAACCGAAACTCTTGCTGAATTACTAAGGGAGCCATCATGCCACGCTGCCATTTTAGTATCTGGAGAAGTAAGTTAGGGAGAAAAATTTCAACAGTCTTTAAAATATATACTGTGTTACAAATTGATAATCAGACAAACAAAAATAAAAGAAAGAAAAAAATAAAAAAGTTAAAAGAAAATAAAAGGCTGGTGCATGGGAAAATATTCAAAATCCTTCTCTGCCTTGGGCTTCCATAGTAGGAGTAATCTGAAGCAGTGTTCTAACTCAGTCTCATCAAATTGAGGAAGACAGGAGTAGATACATTGTCAGAGAAGGCTATCAGACAACCGAAAGCAGAAGGACAAGGTTCCTGCTCTGATAGGACAGTCCCCGTTTCCATCAGTCCTGCTCAGTGAACATGTGCAGGCATTGAGAAGCTAGAATTTTATTCTCAATCCATGTGAATTGTATTAAAATACCAACCATGTGAAGCTCAACAAAGGGAAAGTGCCAGATTCTGCTCCTAGGATGGGGCAACCCCGGGTGTCTGTATAGACTGGGGAATGAGAGAGAGCAGTGCCATGGAAAGGGACCCAGATATCCTGGTCGATGGCAAGTTATGAGTCAGCAGTGCCCTGGCAGCCAGCAGGGTCAACCATGTCTTGGGGGGCTTCAGGCAAAACATCGCCAGCTTGTCCAGGGAGGGGATTGTCCCGCTCTGCTCTGCACTGGGGCAGCCTCACCTTGAATATTGTGTCAGTTTTGGGCACCACAATATAGGAAATCTATTAAGCCATCAGAGAGTGCCCAAAGGAGAGCAACAAGGATGGTGAAGGGCCTTGAGGGGAAGCTGTGTGAGAAGCGGCTGAGGGCGTTTGTTCTGTTCAGCCTGGAGAAGAGGAGGCTGAGGGGAGACCTCATTGCAGTTACAATTTCCTTGTAAGGGGAAGAAAAGAGGCAGACATTGATCTCTTCTCTGTGGTGATCAAGGGAATGGCCTGAAGTTGTGTCAGGATGAGTTAGGTTGGATATTAGGAAAAGGTTCTTCACCCAGAGGGTGGTTGGGCACTGGAACAGGCTCCCCAGGGAAGTGGTCACAGCACCGACCCTGACAGAGTTCAAGAAGCGTTTGGATGACACTCTCAGGTACATGGTGTGACTCTTGGGGATGGTCCTGTGCAGGGCTAAGGGTTGGACTCAGTGTTCCTTATGGGTCCTTTCCAACTCAGCATATTCTGTGATTCTGTGATTTTGGACCAGAAAGGTTCTCCTTCCAGCTGCTTGTCCAAGAGGATGTCCCTCTGTTATCCACGGTGTTACAGTATATTTCTCCACTGATACAGAAACACACAGAAGAAATCATTCCAACAGTACCTCAAAGTACTGAACAAAACTTTCTGAAACCTTTCCTGACACTGTAAATCAAACAAAGGAAAAAAAGGTGTAATTCTAGAACCAGAACCACTGCTTTTAAACTAGAAACAAAATTTTACAGGATTTCGGGATTTTAACTGTCTGATGGACAGCAGAGCCCTCAGTGGCAGTTCTTAGTGCTGGCTTCGTTTCATCACCAATAAGTGCTTAGTCAAACATTCATATATTTAGATTCATCCAATTCATGCCACTTAATCCTGTAGTTCAGTTATGTGAAAAAGGAAAAACAGGTCAAGAAAGAAAGCTGGTTTTTAAACTTTCAGTGGTTGCTTTACAATGCATTTGGTGTTCTTTCTTGGAATCCAAGCTCCTAAGCCATGTCTGTACGTAATAATCTCAGCTTTCATTTGGGGAACAAAAAGTAAGTTTCCAAGTTCCTGTGGCTTAGGAAGATAAGATGAAATATGTACAGCCTAAAGGCTTCCATATCAGAGAAACAAATTTAAAAAATCTCAGAGGTGATCTGCTTTAAAAACTCATGATTTATGGTCTGTTCTGGCACCATCTTTGACCCCTGACTTAATTACTTTTGCAAGCAAGGTGCTGTAAATACTTCGCTTCCCATACCAACTTTTAGCAGAGATGCCAATTTTCCTCATTTTTTCTGGTCATAAAACTTTTGACTAATTCCACTGTAAAACTGGCCTATACAATATTTTTAGGAGTGTTTCTTTAACATCTGCTTATTACAAGACATTTTAATATACAGTTCAGGGAATATAAACCAGCTGTAATTTATCACTGATGCAAAATAACATTGTGAATAAAAGATCTTAATGGGATGTTTTATTCTTATTCCTGATCTGAGTGAATATTTGGATTTGAAAAACAGAAATCATAATAATTGTAATGCAAATGAAGTTACCTCATTCCCTCTCCATCGTCACACAATCAAATAAAGTGGTAAAGGAAATTACTGCAATTCCCTGAACTTGTTTTGCTATGCACTGAAACTTCTGAATACATATCATGTGAGGCAGTAATTAAGTTCCTAACTTATTTACTTCTTCTATTGGGGATACATCATCTGAGCCACTGTCTTCTGGCAAGAAACTCACGTATTCATCTACCATGAGATGCAGAATATCCTGAGCTGTTCTAGCTGCTCACAGTTTAATTTGGAGATTACCCATAAATACACCTAGGATTAGACAATGGCTATACACTACCTAGAAATAAAAAGGCTATAGAAATCCCTGTGAAAAATCTCTCATGAAGACATAATTGTTGTTCATGAAGAACACAAAACAGAGCTTACTTCCAAAGGGATTTGAAGTAAAAGCAATGTGAAAGCAACAAAGACTGGAGAACTGCCTTTACTTTATACAGGTCCCAGAGAGGGATTCCAGAGATTGAGTGGATTTTGCAATTCCACAGGCTCTCAGCATTTCATGAAAGGCTTTAAGATGAATATTTCCAAGCAAAAGAGAGAATAAGATATTTGCCTGAGGGTTATTATTGTGACCAGCCATGTAGCCCAAGGAGGAATAGCAGCAAAGGATAAGAAGCAAAAGTCACTGGGTCACAGCCACCCACCTGTGTACTGTGACCAGTCTGTCCCAAATACAATATTAAAAGTTATACAACAATCAGACCAGAAATGTAACACTGTCAAGTTTCACTGGAGGAATGCTACTTTGATAGAGAGGCCTTACATTTTTTCTCAATTGTCTTGCTGTTCTGTCTGGGTTTTTTTGCATACATGGACTGATTTTAAGTAGAGGTTCTGCCTGCAAGTCTTGCACAGACATTTAAAACTTGACTAGAACTAAAAAGTCTGCAACAGTGATTTCAGATGTGGAAGCATTTACTTGTGTTTTCCACCACTACCTACTGCAAGTGCCAACCTATTAGTTGATTCAAAATTTCAGCTCAAGAAGAAAGTAGTATTTATCATTAAATAAAGGCAGCTATAATAACTATGATATAATGACTCTATTTTAAAGACTTGTCCAGCCACATCTCCTTTATTTGTTTTAATTCAGAAGGCTATGGGGTATTTAATCTTATTCGTTTCATATTCATTGTTTTCTTTCATGCTTAAATTTGTGTCTGTTTTTTATTGAGTTATCTAGAAAACAGAGGCTAAGAAAATCAGATTTAAATACTCATTGATACATAAAATATTATTAACTAAAAACTATGAAGTGATGAAATGCTGTATGGTTCCAATAATACTAAAAATATAATTTACTGTTTAGTAGTTAACTTAGCTACTTTGCTTCCATTACAGATGTTCTAGACAATTTCATTAAGAAACAGCTGAAGTCCAGTGGTATCAGTTAAAATAGCATCTGGAAATGGAAGTAAAGACTCTGACACAGGAGATAGTCCCACAGACATGAGGTTAGCAGAATTCAGTTAGGAGAGCTATGGACTTTGGTCTGTTACAGAAAATATTCTCTTAGATGAGTTTTTTCAAACAAACGTAAACAGCAGTGAGTTCAGTGGAAGATCCCCAAGCTGGCACTGGGACTGGGACACCAGCCCTTTGAGAAGGGACTGAGGGACTGGGCTTGTTCAGCCCCCAGAAGTGACAGCTTCAGGGGACCGGACAGCATCCTGCCTGGAGGCTCTTCCCAGTGGTGTTAGGTGAGGTAATGTGCACAACAGCCTGTCAGAGAGCACCAAGGGCTGGCTGCTCGCAAAAGGAGGGTGAGCTGGGAAGTTAGGGTGGCCCCAGTGCAGGCATTGCCCTCACCAATGTGACATAGCCCCACAAGTTCTGACACAGCAATCAGAGCCAGGTGCTTACAACAGGACCCACTGGCAGCCACAGCGAGAGATGGACCACATCCAGGTTCCCTATATGGAGTTCAGCCAGGTGTAAAAGGAGACAGAGCCAGGGCCAGAGGCAAGTCTACCACATCTGTTCGAAGTGGCACAGACTGGGTGACAAAGTCTGAGCTTAAATGCAGCTCCCAGACCCACGGATGGAGCGTGGCTGAGGTCCCAGGTGAGACCAGTCATGGGCACTAAGGCCTAAGAGTGGCCCCAGAGCCTGGACACAGGCATACATTGAGAACAGAGAGGTTCAGACTGGACACAAGGAGAAACCTTTTCACTGGTAGGACAGTCAAACAGCGAGACAGGTTGCCCAGAGGGGCAGTACCTGTCCTGTGCAGGTTTCCCAAACCCGACTAGATAAACACCTAAGCATCCTGGTCAGACCTCACAGCTGACCCAGTTTTGAAATGAAGGTGTCTTCCAGTCTGATTTCTAATGAGATCCTATATTTCTGTAAAATTTGAGTTACTCTAGCTTCATCTTAGTTATCATATTTCATACATGAGTGCAAAAATGTGTATCAATGGCATTTTATTTACACCATTAAAGACACTGAGAGTTCAACACTGATTTACTTGCTTCAAGAGAATTCTGCTTTATATAATTTCTGCAGGCAAGAGATGGCGCACAGAGGAGTACAGACCAGACTTGTATCTTAATATTAATTTTTCTTGCTCTGTACATGATACAGTGTTTTTATCTCCCCATCTTCATGTTGCAAATGTATTTATCCTATTGCACTTAAACATCTTTCCTATGCCTCTCGTACTCTCTGTAGAATACTGTTGTTTCTTTAACAATTTAATCCACTATCAGATGCTTCAAAATATCGTGTATTTCCCTAGCAAGTCTATAATTTTTCACTTGGTGAGACAAGTTTTACAATGGCTATTTAATTATAATGAAAGGTAACTGATCAACTTCCTTGCATTTACCAGCAGAGAATGGAAATGTTTCTATTAATTTGCTGCTTTGTGCTCTGGTGTTGCCACTGATGTGTGCATAGAGCTCTGATGAGAATACAGTGGAACCTGCTACTTCAGTGGATGGGGGAATGCCAACAGGAAAAGAGAAATGTGCTGCATCCCCATGATTTTTGCTTTTTGATAAAGCAGAGGAGTGTGTGCTTCTCACCTAACACTATTTTATTGTTAATGCTGCTGTTTAATTTCAGATGTGTTCAAGTAGATCAATACACCAATTCTTGTGATATCCTCCAACAGACCAAACTGAACTGCTTTAAATACTTTGGCAACAGCTGGTTCGAAATGTGTATCATTTAAGCCCTCTTTTATTCGATAATTTTCCTTTTCTAGGTGACAACGTTGTACTCTTATACTTGCAACCATAAATCTGTACTACAAGAATACAACCTTCCCCACCTCTTTTCTGCCTTGTCCTCATCCCTTAACATCATACCTAATATCATTTTAGAAATTTATTTAACATTTGTCCAGCACACTGCTAAATGTTGAGGGAAATAATGTGAATCTATTATTATGACAGGTGGAAGAGAATTCCTATATGCATTTTTGACAGTGTATGCAACCAATCCAGTACAATCAATAATTACAGTTCAGACTGCATATACCATAAAGGAGCACACTAGATTCACTATGCAGTTATCAGCCACTGACCCAGCTATATCTCTAATTTTATATATGGGAAAATAATGGTATGTATTGTCAAACGTTAAATATAGGCTTCTATACCTGATAATCTGGATATCTGAAACTTGAATGACACAGAACCTTGACCAGTTTGTCTGCATGTGTTGTTTTTCTAGATAACTGTAAAACAGCATCATATTTCTTAATGCATGAAGAAAAGAGCACTCTAAATCTGTGCCTTGCATGTAAGCTTCAAAACAGAGCCTCACCTGCTCCTCCTGTAGTGACTTCCTTGGTTCTTAGTTTTGTATATGAGAGAGAGACCCTTTGGAGAAGAGGAACAACCTATTTTGGGGAACAGCCATTTTTCATTGCATTCCAGTTACTTATTAAAAGATTTTTAGTATATTGCTTCTGTAGAGGTTTTTCTTGAGGTAAACAAATCCTATTTTGCCACTTTTTTCAGAGATAGAGTTTCTTTTCACAATCTTTGTCACTGCTCTTGTCGATATTCTTCCAGAGTCATGCTGCCCCAAACTGAATGCAGCACTCTCATTAGAGCCCAATAAAGCAGAAGGACTTGTTTCATGTGATATTTTACCAGGCAAAATGTTTGGCTTTTTCCAGGCATGCTTGCATTATTGATTCATATCTGATGTGTAGGTTATTCTATGTGATGGATCCTTTTCCTGGGGCCATTTTTGCTAGCTATACAGAATGATAGAATTATAGAATCAGGTTGGAAAAGAACCTTAAGATCATCAAGTCCAACTGTTAATCCAGCACTGCCAAGTCTGTCACTAAACCATGTCCCTAAGTACCACATCTACAAGTCTTTTAAATACCTCCATGGATTCCACTTCTTCAAGACCTGTATTACTAAGGCCCTGGTAGACAACATCCACAGCCTTTCCTTCATCCACTGAATGGGTCACTTTGTTATAGAACAAGATCAGGTCAAGTAGGACCTCTCTTTCTTAAACTCATGCTGGGTGGGCCTGATCCCACAGTTGTCCTGTTTGTGCTGTATGACGGCACACAAGATGATCTTCTCCACGACTTTCCCCAGCACCGAGGTCCAGCTGACAGGCCCGTATTTCCTCAGACCCTCCTTCCAGGCCTTCTTGTAGACAGGCATAAAATTTTCTTCTGGGACATCTCTGGTTAGCCAGGAAATGCATAACTACATATAACACTCCAAAGGACTATATCTAAATGAGTGTAAAGCTTCATCCTCATCAGATTGCATCCTGTTCCTCAGTACATCAGGATCAGCTTAAATTCTCATCCATTCATCCAGAGAATCTGCAAAGTGAGCAAGCATCACTTCCATACTATCATTCAGTCCATTAATAAAAGTGCCAAACAGCATTGTAGCCAGGACAGATTTCTGAAGGTCCCTCAAGATACAGCTGTGCACCACTCAGAGCACAACTCATATCTACTTCTTTAAAACCTTCAGTTGGTTTTTAACCCCTCAGAGGTCTTTTCATTACAATTCTCTATTTCACAAAGAAAAAAAGCCTGAGTTTTGAAAAATGGGGTGGGGAAAAATTTTTGAATAAAATTTGAAATTTAGAAATATGAAAGACAAGTAAAATTACTTCACAGTCACACAGTTGGATCTCAGGTATACGAATAATAATACATACTGGGTCTAAAACCCTAAGCCTTTCATTCAGTAAATAAGAGTTGCTTTTCCCAACCTCAGAGAAGACAAGCTTTTAAAAAACAGCTGGCCTATTAAACATTAGCTCAGGTGTATTTATGAATAAGAAATCACTTACCTCCTTTGTGATTCCATTCACAATAAGCACAGCTATCATTATATTTTATCATTAAGCTATCACAAGATTTGGAAATAAAATCTGCTAAATGGGAAATGAGGCTTCCATAAAGACATGGTTTATTTAAAGTTCATTATATCCGTAGATGGCTTTTTAAATGTCCAGGTTCAGTCACTCTGAAATGACAGGGATCATCTTTGGAGGAACTGCTGTTGCTAGGAGACTCAAGCATGAAAGTACCACAAGTTTGTAATTTACTCTTTTTGTCAAAGGATGTTGAAGATAAACGTACTACCCAGAAATTGCAAGGCTTTAACCAGGTCTGCATCATTTTACATGAAAAAGGGGGACTGTAACCTCACCTTATTGTGTTCTAACCACCTCCCAAATCCCTGAATTCACAGTATAATGGGAGCTGAACATTTCCTCCTCTTGGAGCAGAAGTGTTTTGCCATGCCCCTTTCCCAAGTCATCCCACTCTATTAACAACTCCCGAAGGCAACTGTCCCTAATGGGCAGGATAAATAGGTGTGGGGAATGAGAGTCAGCATTTAAACATCTGGGATTTAAAAGGTTGCCAAGTGTAGGAGGGGCAAGGGGAGTTCAGAGGGAGCAGCTTGTGATGTAAGACTAAACTATTGCCTAACTTGAAAACAGCCCACACTGGATGAGAGGGTCCAGTCTTTCATATCTGGTGGAAAGTGTGTTTGGGGATTTTTGCCTGGATGTGGCTATGGATCACCATAGCTCTAGATGCATAGAAGCACCAGTTGGACACAATAACCTATTTGCTTTTGTTGACCCCAGGAATCTGGTATGAGCAACCGCCCACCTGTTTTGACTGGAGGAAAGCAAATGTTACTCCCATCTTCAAAAAGAGCAAGACAAAGGACTTGGGAAAACTGCTGGCCAGTCAGTCTTACCTCCATCCCAAGAAAGCTGATGGAAAATAACATTCTAGAGGTCATCAGGAATAGCCAGCATGGATTCATCAAGGGGAAATCATGCTTGCCCAATCTGATAGCCTTCTGTGATTACATGGCAGGATGGGTGGACGGGGGGAGAGCAGTGATTGTTGTTTACCTTGACTTCAGCAAGGCTTTCAACACTGTCTCCCATAATACCCTCATAGGTAACTCAGGAAATGCAGGTTAGATAAGTAGGCAGTGAGGTGGATCAGAAACTGGTCGAATGGTAGAGCTCAGAGGGTTGTGATCAGTAGAGTAGAATCCAGTTGGAGGCCTGTAGTCAGTGGTGTTCCCCAGGGATCAATACTGGGTCCAGTCTTATTCAACCTGCTTATCAATGACCTCAGTGACTGTGACCTCAGCAAGTTTGCTGATGATACAAAGCTGTGGGGAGTGGCTGACACACCTGAAGGCTGTGCTGCCATTCACCAGGACCCTGACAGGCCAGAGAGTTGGGCAGAGAGAAAGCTAATAAGGTTCAACAAGGGCAAGTGTAGGGTCCTGTTCCTGGGGAGAAATAACCCCAATTACCAGTACAGGTTGGGAGCTGACCTACTAAAGAGCAGCTCTGCAAAGAAGGACTTGGGAGTCTTGGTGGATGACAAGCTGACCATGAGGTAGCAGTGTACCCTGGGGGCCAGGAGGGCCAATGGTATCATGGGATGCATCGGGAAGAGCATGGCCAGCAGGTCCAGGGAGGTGATCCTCCCCCTCTACTTGGCCCTAGTGAGGTCACATCTGGAGTACTGTGTCCAATTCTGGTCTCCACAGTTCAGGAAAGACAAGGAGCCACTGGATTGGGTCCACCAGAGGAGCACAAAGATGTTGAAGGGTCTGGAGCATCTCTCTTCTGGGGAGAGACTGCAGGAGCTGGGCCTGTTTAGTATAGAGAAAAAAAGACTGAGAAGGGATCTCGTCAATACCTATAAATGTCTCAACATCAGGTGCCAAGGGGGTGGTGCTGTACTCTTTTCAGTGGTGCCCAGAAATAGGGCAAGGAGTAATGGACATAAACTAAAACAGAAGTTCTACCTCAACATAAGGAAGAATGTTTTATTGAGGGTAGCAGAGCACTGGAACAGGCTGTCCAGGCAGGTCATGGCATCTCCCTCTCTGGAGGTATTTAAAACCTGCCTGGATGCATTCCTGTGTCACCTGCTCTGGATGACCCTGCCTTGGTAGGGGAATTGGACTAGATGATCTCCAGAGGTCCCTTACAACCCTGACTATTCTGTGATTCTCTGAGCAGTGCACACCAGTAAAATGCTTTCACTTCTAAGGTGCAGTCCTAGGGCACTGTCAGCCTCATTATGAACAAATACTTACAGAAATTATTTTGAAGTGAAATGAAAGTGCTGAAGGCAGTCTGCCCTTAACATTGAAATGGCTGCAGAGACTTGTGGGCACCTTGACTGCAAGATTACTGAGAGGGTTTCAGCACAAATGAACTAATACAAAGTAGAAAATAATGGAGCAAGGACATCTTCATACGGAACACTTATTCACTACTCTCTGTACCTCTAGACAGACCAATTCCAGGAAAATTCTAACTGCAATTTGAATTAAAAAAAAAAAGCCAGAAAATGTTGCAACTGCAACAGAATATCAACTGAGACACTTCCATGCCAAGATACTGATGACGTGACACTGAAATAGACTGTTCCCAGGAAGGCCTTCAGGATCCAAAGAACAGCACACAGCAGAAGGGAAGATGGGGAAATACCCAGAGGGAGACATGCACTGTTACACAGGTAACTACCAGTTTGAACAAATCTACCTGGATGGGAGACTGGCTGTGGTCAGTTAGGGTCAGCTGTCCTGACTTATGTCCCCTCCCAACTCCTCCTTCACCCCCAGCCTCCTCGCTGGTGGGGTGGTTGAGGAGCAGAAAAGACCTTGACAGTGTGTAAACACTGCTTGACAATAACAAAAACAACCCTGTGTTATCAACACTGTTTCCAGCACAAATCCAAAGCCCAACCCCAAACCAGCTACCATGAAGAAAATTAACTCTATCCCAGCTAAAACCATTACACCCAGCTTCTTCAAGTCTGTTTGCATGTTAACTACATAGGAAGGGCCCTAGGATGATCATCTAGTCCAAAGAGTATATCCTGTAAAAGAAAATCTGCAGATGCCACGTCGTAATTTGCTATCCACTCTACATGTTGCTCTAGAAGCCAGTAAATGCAGATATAAACACCACACAGCTAACAAATGGGTAATTTACTTGCTGCACTAAAATATATTACTAATTCAATTCCTAGAGAAAAATGGTTACTGATTCATTGTTCAACCTGGTGGGTTTGAAATGTCCCTGATAGCTAATATTGGGAAAGTCTCCTATAAAAACTTAAAAAGAAGTCATATAAGGAGACTCTTTTCCAGAACAGGGTGGTGAACTCTCTTATCCACTTTTCATCTTAACAAAATGAAGCTGAAAATCTATACACAGTGTAGGACTGTGACAGTCTGTAGCCCTGAATCCATCAAAAGCTTGCTTTAAAACCACTCCTAGAATAGTTTCTACAATTTAGTCATTCTTTGCTCTTTCAGACTGATACCTCCAAGTCTCCGGTGAGCGCACAATGCAGCACTTTTATTCCCTGTAATAACCATAAGACTTGTAAGACGATAAATTCCTGAACAATTATCTGAGGGGACATTTATTGTGTCTCATATTATATAGTCAGGAATTCCTCTCAAGGTAGCATGTGACTGCCTGTTCCTCAGAGATGGCAAATTAAGGGGTTTGCCTTCCATCTCAGTGTTAACCTGTCCCTGGCTCACCAACTGCAGACAGCTGTCCAGAGCAGGAACAGAAGAGTTCTGCTGTTGATCTTGTCTCTGCCCACCCATCCCTGTGATCTGCAGAGCACAGTGTATCAGTAGCAGGAGGATAAGTTCTTGTTTCTGGTGGATGGTGTCCATACCTCAGATTTGCACTGTCTCAGAAGTCCACCTATTCAAGTGTATGCCAAATTACGTTTAACAATGCAAGAGTTATAAAGAAGTTCAACGATAATTCCAGTCACATACTCTGTGAAGCTGAAAACACACTTGAGATATCTATTGACGTTTGGTTCCTCATGTACACACCAATCCTCTGTCCCTCACTGTCATTCATTGGCTCATTTGCATCTTGAACATAATTATATTCAGAGCAAGACCACAGTGCATGAACTCATTCCATATTTACCTTCTGGTCTCAGAAAGGTCATTACTTTGAACACTGGGAGCAGCTTTAAAAGTGCTGCCACTTCAGCACCTCTGTGTCAGGTTTTTTTTGACCTCACAGTAATTCTGCAGGGACCTTGGGTTTTGTCAGCATGAGGTTCTCTGTCAGACATTTCAGCCTACCTGTAATTATGAATCCATTTACTTAGTACAGTTCTTGACATGTATTTTCTAATTTATAGGAGCCTTAAAAATAATTACTTAATTTCATTAAAAGTATATCTGAAATGGGAATACACTAGACTGATAAAATTGTCATATTTCACTTTAATGAAAAGAGATATCGACATGTTTTAGACATAAACAAACCATAGAGATATAATGAGTATGGCCACTTAGGCTGATTGAAAAATGACTGAGTATTGGCCACATTAGTGTGGACAAAAGTGGATTCCCTCTTGAAGAATAATTATGTTTTTCTGACTAGCTGCAGCAAAATAGGTGGGAAGCTTAGATTGTTTTGTTTGGTCGAAAGATGACTAAAGTATGGACGTAAATCTGTGCATTTAGTTTAGGTTCATTTTTAAATTAAAAAATGCCATTTTGAAACAAAGCCTAACTTAACTTCAAATCACTGAGATGCTGTATTTGGATATTTGAATATTTTCCTCCCCTTTTTGTGGTCTCAACTATTTATGAAGTTGAATTTGAACTGGAAAAACTGTTCAGTCCTACTGCTACAGCTCAGGTTTTAATTGAATGTATTTCACGCACAAAATAATATCACTCTGACTCTACTGGGAGTATAAATAAATAATTCAAAATTTCTTGTGTTCACAAGCAATAATTTTCATCAGTTATACAACCATACTGCATTTTGCTCTAAAAAATATCAGCTATTAGTCTCCAAGGATAAGGCATCAAATGACCAGGTTCTTTCATTTCTCTTGAGAAGTCAAAAAGCAGTAATAATGGTCTATTCTCCTCAAGTGGTCAGGAGTAAAGTTATTATCTGTGTTCACCCTTCTGTTACCATCATATGTGTTTCCGTTTCAAGCAGCTTAAAAAGAGAATATTTTATATTGAGGCTTCTCCTTTTCTACACCCTGAGCAAATGCTAAACAAGATTAGGTCCTGCTTCAAGAGCTTACAAAACAAATGAGACACAGTGGAAGGAGAAATGGCACTGACAGACTAAGAGACGTGGCAAGTCAGCAGCTGAGAAATTAGTCCTTTTGTCTCCCGGCTTGCAAGCCTGGTATCCCACATCACAGTGTTTCAGTGGGGGCTGTCTTCTTTCCTATTTGTCAGCACTGGGACTAGAGGATTTCAGGTTAAAATCCAGGTGGCTTGGCTCTGTAACAGCTTTACAGAAAGTGACATTAACGAGGAAGCTACACTAGTAAAACCACTGATTCAGGCAATGAACCCATTGCCACTCTGCTGTCCCAGTGCTATATTAATGACCAATTGATGCAGCATCTCACAGCTGCATCAGAAGTTTCTCATTTTGAATGGGGTTAAAGGTGAATTAATTAGTTTAGATGTAGAGGAATTAGAAATTAATTCAAAAGATCCTCTAAGACCAACATACCTGAAAACACTGGAAATATTTTAAATTGCTCCAAGCAGAATGTGAACTTTGTTTGTATAATGATCATGATAGATATCTTACCTTTACAGTCTGATTTCCAAAACCATTTGAAATGCCACAGAGGATCTGAAATGTCTTGGTTTAATATCAAGAGAAAATGAGCACTGAGAAGTCACCGGAGGCATAGAGCTCTAACAGTGTGTTGTCCTCCAGAATATGTTACTTGAAATTATCAGGCAAGCCTTTGCCACTTCAGAATTGAATGCCTGGTAGCAGAGTGTAAACAAAGCATGCTAAAAAGCAAGTTATTGAACAGAAGCTGAGCATCACTGAGGCAAGCTGCCATTCTGTCCTCCCCACTGGAGGTACTAATGCCATCCAACTATTCATCCATTTGGCTCTACATGGTAGGGAAGGCAATGCCACACCTTCAAGCAGCACCCCAAAGATTGCTGATTTAGGCAGAAGAGCTTTGATCTTCCACTACAAGACCCAAGGCAGTATAAAGACTATAAAGACTTGTCCAGGAGGTACTTGTGAAAGGAAAGCTGAAAAAAATCTGCAAGAAAAAATCACACATGACCATCAGGAATGATCCTCCAGTGAAAGAATGCGACTACCCTATTCTGTGAAAACTATAGCTTAATATTTCTGAACAGTAATTGCAACTAACACGATACAGAAATTCTATGGTATTTATGTAGCAGGTCATGTAATACCTGCATGTCAGAGTTACCAGAGGGTTTTATTCCTGAAAGTCAATGCCAAACAAAAGACTTTGTCACTTATTCATGGTGCGATATCTACAATACAAGTAGGGTGAACACCAGTATTATGGACATAATACTCTGCTCGTCATCAGGAGGAAGGTCTCCCCACCTTAGAGGAAACTGGAATTGTGTAACCTTTGTAATCCTTGTTTGAAAACAATTTTGCTTTCAGTCCTTTCTGACTTCATAAATACTAATCTATATTAGCGAACTTTCTTCATATGAAGTATCTCAACACTCCAATTGTTCTGGCAATTCAATCATAAAAAAATTGTATATTCAAATATGGAAACTAACAGATATAAAACATAAGATAGCATTTTGAAACTCACTTCTACATTACAAGGGTCACCAAACCCTGGGTTTTAGGTGGTGTTCAGATTCCATATTATCCCCTCAGTGCTTCTGATGCTGGGAGTCCCCAGACAGTTTGTAAATGCAGCCCTCATATCATCATGGCTAGGCTTCGCGAACGAAGATTTGGGAAGGGCTCTACCCATTTTTCATGCAAGCGCGTTGGTGGCTAAAAAGGCCAATACGAGAAAGGCAGGTCCGGTTGCAAAAGACACAGCAGAAAGACTCCTTAGATGATATATTCTGCAAGGTTCGATTCTTTCTGCGTTGTCTTTTCTCCTCAAGAGTGATCCTGCGTGCTTTCTCAAAAGCATCAGCAGCGTTATAAATGGACTGTCTCCAGGCCTCCCGATTAGAGGCCAGAGTGGACCAGTTATGATGATCAATATGCCCGAGGCTGAGTTGTTGCTTCAGGGAGTCCTTGTATCTTTTCTTTGGAGCTCCTCTCTTGCGGCAGCCAGTGGCAAGTTCACCATAGAGCAGGATCTTAGGGAGGCGGTGGTCCTTCATCCTAGAGACGTGCCCTGCCCATCGCAGCTGTGTTCTCAGCAACATGGCCTCAATACTCGTAATTGCTGCCTGTTCAAGAACAGATGTATTGGTCACATAGTCTGACCAATGGATGTTAAGGATTGTACGGAGGCAGCGTTGATGGAAGCGTTCTAGGAGACGCAGGTGGTGGCGGTAGATGACCCATGATTCGGAACCATATAAAAGAGTAGAAGGACAACTCTCATCCCAAACCCGGGCAGATGGAGCTTGCTTAGCCCTGTAAGGCCATCCATCTCAGAGAAGGTCACTCTAATCAAACCTACGTCCTGAGGACCTCGCTGCCACCGTCCAAGCTTGCTTGGCCCTGGCAGATGAACCTCAGGATTAAAGGGTGGGTTCAGTTCCGCGCATACTGCATCTCACCTAAAAAATCCATTGCGCAGGCTTGAAGGCTTTACCCACATGCAAAAAGTCCTGCAGCGACGGGCGAGGGTCGAAACGGTAGGTGAAAGGTGCACTGGGAGCCGCAGACTCAACCCTGCATGCAGGCGGTTCAGGATATTGGTCATTTGAGACTGACGGAGATGAGAGTCTCTAGGGGCAGCACCCTGAACGACCAAGCAGCCTTTTCAAGGACAGCACTGCTTGCTCCACTCGGAGAGGGGCCTAGAAAAGGTGGCCTAAACAAAGCTCATCTCCACCTTCACCCGGTTGGTTAACCGCAGACCAACGGGCATCTTCTTCCAATGCGGTCGCACAAAGAGCAAAAAACAAAGGCATGCACCTGCCTCCAAAGGTGTACTCAAATTAACTCTAGCATGTTGGAACATCAGAACCATGCTCGACTCTGCCAATAGTGGACGTCCTGAGCGACGTTCTGCCCTAATTGCCCATGAACTGGCTCGTCTCAACATCGACATTGCTGCTCTCAGTGAAGTTCGCCTTCACGAGGAAGGCAGCCTCAGAGAACATGGTGCCGGTTACACACTCTTTTGGTCAGGTAAGCCCAGAACCGAAAAACATCTCTCAGGTGTCGGCTTCATGATCAAAAACTCCATTGTCCCTAAACTCGAAAATCTGCCGACAGGTCACTCTGACCGCATTATCTCCCTACGCCTTCCACTAAACAACAACCAACACGTTGTCATCTTCAGTATATATGCCCCAACTCTCCAAGCTGACCCTGCTGAAAAAGATAAATTTTACACTGACCTGCGCTGTCTCACCCAAAAGGTGCCCGCAGATGATAAGATCATTATCCTTGGTGATTTCAACGCCAGAGTAGGTAAGAATTTTGAAGCCTGGAAAGGAGTATTAGGCAAGCATGGTGTTGGAAACTGCAACGATAATGGTCGACTTCTGCTAGAATTCTGTGCGGAGCAACAGTTCACCATCACCAATACTATCTTTCAGCAGAAAAATAGTCTGAAGACAACCTGGATGCACCCCAGGTCTAAGCATTGGCACCTCATTGATTATGTCTTGGTGCGACGGAGAGATGTCCGCGATGTCCTCCATACCCGCGTGATGCCCAGCGCAGAATGTCAAACAGACCATCGGCTTGTGCGCTGTAAACTCAACCTTTATCTCAAATTCAAACCCAAGAGGGGCAGTATCCCAAGGAGAAGACTCCAAGTTAACGATCTCCAATCAGCCACAGTAAGAGAAAGATTCCAGGCAAACCTTCAAACTAAGCTTGATAACCATTCCACAGATTCTGCAGTTTCCTCTCCCGAAACAATTTGGCAGCATATTAAAAGTAGCATCCTCCAATCCTCTGAAGAATCCTTAGGGTTCTCCCTCAAGAAGAACAAGGACTGGTTTGATGAAAATAATCAAGAAATCCAGGAATTGTTGAGGAAGAAGAGAACTGCCCACCAAGCACACCTTGCACTGCCATCCTGTCACGCTAGAAAAACAGCCTTTCGTCTTGCTTGCAGCAAGCTCCAACAGAAACTCCGTGACATCCAGAACAAATGGTGGACCGATCTAGCTGCAAAAACTCAACTATGTGCAGATACAGGGGATCACAAAGGATTCTATGAGGCCCTGAAAACAGCATACGGGCCTACATACCAAGTCCAAAGCCCACTACTCAGTGCAGATGGTCAAACGCTTCTGACAGATCAAACCTCCATTCTGAATAGATGGTCTGAACACTTTCAGACTCTTTTCAGTACCAACCGTGTAGCCCTCATATGTTCACCTTCAAATTAGCAGCCAAACTCAGTAGTAGCAACAGTTTATTTCCAGGGGGTTTCAGATACAAGATCAGATCTCAGAAACTGATAACTCTTCAGCCTGAGTCCATACATTTCTAACACTTCCCCAGCTGATGGTTACACAAGAGAACAGATATTTATTTGCACTTTTGAGCTCTCCAGTACAATACATCAAGAGGGATTATACCTGTGGATGATACAATCTATAGTAACTGTATTTGAAAGAAATAAATACGATCTTTATTCACCAATTAATCATTTGAAGACTCCAATGGAAAACAAGTCTCACCCAGCCTCTCTTACATCTTACAGGATTGTCTGCGAATGAACACATCAAAGCAATGACCCAAAGCAGTTAATCATTAATGTCATTGCCTTGTCAGAACACAGTGCACCTGCAAAGCTGCACTGCTCATTTTAGTCTTAATGTCTTGAGAGATAAAGCTTTGTGCCTTGTCAAAGTCGGATAGATATTCTTACATGTACAACCCTATCAACTGGTTTACTTAAATGTACTTTACTCATCCGAAGTCTGAAGTCTCTAATACAGCAACATTTACCAAATGGCACCTGGAAGAGAGAAAGCATTCACACTTGTTTATTTTACTCAAAAGCCCACAGGTGTAGAGGATGATCCTAACTGCTTTGTAAATTAAACAGCAGCTGTGATTTGATTGAAATGGCCCAAGTAATTTAACCTGTCACTAAAGCTGTTTATTAGAATTACAAAACAACAAAGATAATCATATTTTAAAAGATTCAGCACGGCCAAGAGGCCAGTGCTCTGTGTGTGTTGTCCCTCTCCTAAGCTGTCAGGCATATGCAGCGTTCATGCTGTAGAACACCTATTCAGAAAATATCAAATTTGTTTGCATCAGCCCTGAAGATCCCTTCTTGTTTGATAAATGAGTTTTCCAGTTCAGCCAAATAAAGAGCATTTGTGAAATGTTCATTTATAAGAACAATAGTCCTCCACCCATCACAGTGACAAGTAAAGGAATTGGAAATGAGCAAGAGATTACTGGGTAAAATGTCCCCACCTCGTGAAGCCCCCCAAAATATTTCAAATATGGCACAATCCTCTCTTACAAAATGTGCTGATTTTGATTAACATCCTTCTTCATTTTTGCAGTATAATTCATTATTCTGTTCACATTTGAACTACCATATGCGATACTTTACAGTCTTTTATTCTTCCTGCAAGGTACAAGGACTGGTTTTTCTATCACTTACTCATAAGTGATTGTACTGACAGCTAAGGAGACATTTTTGTCCACCAACACAAAAAAATATCAGAATCAGACTCATAATTTCCTCATTATTATTAGATTTGTGATCTGCTTGGTTTTCTGAATATTTCTACTAAGCTTATATCCATTATTGCCCTACATTTATTATTGCTACTATATCATCTTTGAAGGAAGACAAATAGAAAGGAATTCAGCAATGCCCTGTTTGGCCATTCATATGAAGCTTTAATAACTCTTCCAAGGTTGTGCTTAATATTTCCATTAAGAGCATAGTTTCTTGGATGCAAGCTTCTTGTAGAAAACAATGTTAAAGTTTATTACAACATGAAATAAAGATGTATTTTCTGCTATTATTCAGGGCACATAAAATATTTAATTTTTTTTCCACTCTAAGTGCTAAGGCATTTTGCTAATCTGCTGCAGTTTTGTAGTAATTTGAAAAGGTCACAGACCTCTTTATAAGCTTGATAATACAGTGCACTGGCACCCTTCCACCAGCTGATACAATGCTGCCCTCTCTGAAGTCAAGTGGATCAATGCCTGATTCTACAAAACATTTGGGGCTCTCCATTATGAGCACTACTGTTCTTTATCGCTCTGATTTTCTTATTTCCTGAAGCATTTTAATGGAACAGCCAGGGAAATAGTCAATGCAGAATCTCACTCTAATACTAAAGAGAAAGAATTTGTCATTTCCATTAGTGATTTGTTATTTCTTGCCTTTTTATTTCTATGCTGAGAGAGTAACAACAATTTCTCCATATGACCAAAGTACCTCTTTAACAGAGATTTCCTAAGAGAGCTTTGTCTTTCTTACTGGTAATACATTGCCTGTGAGGTTTGTTTTGTCTTTTGGTTTAATGCCATGAACTTTAAAACCAGAGTGAAATATCACAAAACAAACCCAACTCTAAGTGTATCTAACATACCCTCCACTGTAAAATAGAGGTATTATGAAAAAATAATAAGGTATTATAGAGTCATATGATAAAATATAACACAAAGTAAGGCCTAATAGGTGAGTTATTGGGCCACTTTTGCAATGTACTGTCAGCCAGGACTCTGGTGTCCTTGTACTTTGTGCTGTGCACATGTAGAGTTGCTCTGAAACCCTGACTGTAAATGCTCCATGAACTGGTACCCAGCCACACAACCACCAGAGCATTGTATCTTGCTCGTCAGCCCTTCTTTGGGCAGACAAAAAGGAAGACTTGCTAGAAATTAGAGCTGTCTCCTTGCAAACCTGACACCCCTCTGATCTGTCAGGAATACCCTTGCAGCTCATGTGGCTGTAGGATGGGGTGTTAGATGGGGCAATAAATTCCCAAACTGGGCACTGCCAAGATATTGCAGAGTTGCTCCTCATCCGAGGCAAGGTTGGGTTTATCCTGGTCCTCTGAGAGAGAGGGAAGAGGAACGATAGAAACTGGAGGCCAACTAAAAAAGGCACTTTGAGAAGGATTATGGGTCTGGTGAGTGAAAACTTCTGGGTACTTTCCAGACCAAGCCCTGCTCCTGCTGAGAACTAGAATGTCAGCCAGAACAGCCCCGGGGATCCCACTGATCCTGTTTTGCTGACACACAACACTTTGTCTTCCCAGCCCTGCTTCTGTCCTTAACACTCTCTTAACAAGATCGATGTTAATTGAAACAACTCCATTCCATTATGGATCTTTCTATGTCTATTATTTATTTGATTCAATTCAGAATTTTTTCTACATTATTTAAAGGGCACCTCTCTACAGTTTAAATGAATAATACAGTAATACAAACGTAGAACAATCTGAATTTATTTGAAAATGGATGAAAGCAGTTATATTTAATAGAAATTATTTTGTTTCTGAACTGCCATACATATGTCACTACCTTTTGTCTGCTTACTATATAGCACCTAAAGCACTAATATTTGCATTAAATCATCTTGCACCTAGGAATAAGAGACACAAACACGGCTGGTACAGATGGATGGAAACAACAGAGTCATCAGGAGACATGGCAGCCTCTGTCTGCCGGTGGCCCAAACATCTATGGGATTCAGGAATAAAGGGTTGAGATGTGCTCATGAAAGTTTCCTTGGAATCATTTAATTAGGGGCAGTTTAAATTACCTAAACCAGCAACTGTGTGCAAGTGATGAATTCTGAACACCATGAATTAGAAACACAGCTGAGTAAACTACTCTGCTGGCAAATACACAGCAGATCATTTGCAAAATTTTTACATGGGTAAAAAAAGCCTTTGAGAAAATAAATATTGAAGTTTCTTCAAATGCAGCTGCAAGTAGCTTAATATTAAAACCTGAATAGGGGGATGGACAGATCAAAGCAAGTTGTTACTTGTTCACCACTGTTTTCTAAGGTCCAGGAACAATCATAAGGTTTGGTTTGTTGGCTAGAAATTAGTTCTTAGGCTATGTTAATGTAAATGAATATAGATTATAAAATAATTTGGGGACACTTCTCTGAAATGGCAGAAAGAAATGCAATGTTTGCATTTCATCAACAAAAACTTTGCTTAACCTTATTAATTAGCAGACAAGAGAGGCAATGAGTCACATTAAAAAAAAGTCTAAGGATTATATGATTTGGTAGTCAAACATCTTACTAGTTGAAAAAAAACATGGTTCACACAGAAAGAGTGAACTCACATACACCAGTGGCATGAAAGAAAGAATGTGAGGGAATTCACATACCTACTCCCTGACATTTTGCTTATTGCAAAATTCACAGTGCCACAGAAGGTAATGAAATTTTTAAATACCTCAAATTCAACAGCAGAGCTGAAAGCAAAAGCTGTGCAGCAACTTCTAGAAACAGCTGAATAAGAGGTTTTAGGGGTGATGTGTGAATTCTGTTCCTCTGGATCTGTTTATTAATCTGAAATAGAAATTACAGAACTGAACGAATCCTACAGAAATAGCTTCCTGATCAATGTGGATATAAAAGACTGCAATTTCCTTTAGTAGCCTTGCCATGAGGCACTGAAATAATTTTCTCTGGGTGCCTGTTTCTATCTGCTACAAATATTCTAGCTATTCTAGGATTGAGAAATGAAGTTAATACTGAAAGAAAGTGAACTTTGAGTCTAGGTTTGTATAGGCTCCAGAGGCACTACACTTTTATACCAAAAATTGTATTTCTTTTCATTAGGATCTAGGAAGAAAAAGATTGAGATATTGCTGATAATCTCAAACACGCACTAAAAAAATCAGAAAAAAATTCCTAGCTGCCTCTGGGGAGAGCCCAGTATCCAACAAACTATTTGGTATTGAAATCGAGGCCAATGGTATGGTCACATACTATCCATAAGCAGAAAATTAGTTCCTGCTTGCTCTGACTTATTTTCCTTCTTTACATAATGATTTGACCTGGCCAGTTTACAGAGTAAAGTCCCTAGGTTTTACTTTATCCAGTATGACTCACATTAAATTTCCATGGTTAGAGCAAGTTGACATTTTGATACTGACACTTCTGGCCCACCAGGTCACATATACCCAATTTAAGACCTTCTTGTTGAAAGTGCTGCTACAGCTGAAAAATAAAGAATTTATTACACCATGATTATAAAGCTGAAGAAAAACATATATCATTATATTCCCTTTTGAAAAGGTGAGATTTGAAAGAATACTGATTTTATAAGAGAAATTAAGACCTTCTGGAATTTGGTATTTCTTTTCTCCAGCCAATACATATGGTGGTACAAAATCATTCTGAATGTCTCAAGTTCTTCCACCGACTGTAGGGCTTCACAAACTCCTGTGTTAACACACAGTCAGTGGATGCATCTCTGCCTTCCAGAAGAGTGATAGTGTTTGTCTCTGTGGGAAATATATTCCCAAAGGCAAACAGCAATTTTCTCAGCTGGTAGGAAAAAGCAGGCTAACATTTCCATTCTAGTCTTACTGTGTAGTTGAGGGATGAAGTTTTGATCCAAATTTACGTTTGCAGCCTAGTCAATTTATATAGTTGAAAAGGCATTATATACATAATATTATATATATATTTTTTAAAAGGCATGTATGCACTATTACATAATTCCAATGGCCCACAGATTGCAGAACAGTTGTATATATAGAAATAATATACCTTAAATACAATGCAAATGCTTCAGCACCACTGTCCAGTCACTAGATTGTTTTAGTGTGTCTTATTGACAATATCATAACTTCCTTAATTGGAGATTATTTTGGCTATTTATTATGGAAATAATACATCATTCTCTACTGTCCTGGAAATAATTTTGCCATAAGTGCATTGGAAGAACACAAGGCTAATGTTAGAAGAGCATACAGAGAATTCCCAATCAATACTGGAAAAAACACAGACAAGATCATGAAGTTTAATAGAAAGAATTGCTCTAAGAGGTTCTGTGCCAACTCTTGTCCTAGTTTATATCAACAAAAATAAGAGAAAAATACAGCAGCTGTAAATAATATTTCACTGAATTTGGTGTAAGTAATATCATATCCCAGTCTAATAATCTCACCTAACAAGTTTTTTTGCTATAGTGTGCAAAATACCCTATGTTATCTGTACTCAAATCTCCCGACCCTCCTCTCTTTGACAGTCTTAACGCTCTCCCTGTTATATTTGCCAGTTTTCCTGGTGGGAATATATCAGCCTTCTAAGTTTTATGACTTTCTATATTAATACCATATTCTGTGTATGTTTATTGCTTGTTTCAGAACTGACCTATGAAAAACAAATGCTATTTTGTTTCACTAGTGATTAGTTCCAACACTCAGGTGACAGCAGACTCATCCCTACTGTTTCCAGTTTCTGATTTCTGATACCAAAATTGCTTTTTTTGGTACTGATGCTTATGATCAGAAAGACAACCAAGCTCTGACCACTCTGAGTGGTTTTTTTTTCCAAAAGTAGTTCCTTCCAATAGTATATTCACTGTATATTTAGGTCACAATGTACAATACCCTTCTTGCAAATGACAGACCATGACCATGTTGGACACAATAAGCCTATTCTTGAAACACCTTATTTGAAGTTATTTTCTAGCTAGACTTTCTTGGAAAAGGTTACTATTCCTAACAAAAGACAAGCTTCAAGGGCTTTTATTTATCTCTTGGGGCTATAGCTATTTACAGCTGTGGAGAATCAGGACTAGAGCACTTCTGCTACTGTCATTAGTAAAGAATTCTGCTCTTTATTTGCTGTACCTACTCCTCCTTCCCAGGAAGTTTTGCTCGATACACATACACGCTTTGTTGTTCCTTGGTTTTGCAGCTTTCCTCCTCTCTGCAGATCTTTTCCCCTGAACTGTGATCCTGCTTCAGATGTGAGTTATCTTTATCATCGCATCCAAGCCTTCTAGCCATCATTTTCATCCTGAATGCAATCATTAGAAAGAAATAAAATCAACCATGCTCAATAGTAAATTTATTTTTTAAAAAGTGCATAATTTTACAAGCCATCAAGCTCTGCTCAACGCTTTCCAAAATCTCTGCCATGCAAAGTCCTCCTTGTCTGAAAATCCTTGTATTCTTAGTAACAGCACAGTAACCTGCCCCAGGGAAAACAAACCTTGGTGCTCAAAGAGAAGATACCCGTTAAAGGAAGAGGTTGTTGATGGATGGGGCTTTTCTCCCGCGTTTCAATTACCCAGAGAATTGCAACAGGCCTAGATTAACCTGCACAACCATAATAACACCACAGCTAATGACCCGAGCCCAGGGAGATAGCAAATTCAATGCTTCATTGACTTAAGCACTCACAGCAGCAGCTTCCTATTCTGCAGAAGAGGAACAAAGTCCTAGGAAGTCCCTCCCCCTTCCCTGGCTCCCTCTGGTCTTGTCTCGTAAAATAAGTTGCTGCTTTGTAGAAACCTTTGTGCAGCAGTGAAGGCACGTAAAAGAAACTTGACAGGGGAGCTTTTGGAGACCAGACTCTCTCCAATAATCCCCGAAGTGCAATGTGTACTGGAAGAGGATTTAGCAGATCATGTGGAAGGATGCTGAGTACTGTGCTTGTGCCCTTCCTCCCTGATGCTGACTGCATCCCTTGGCACATCAGGGTCAAAGGGAAGATAATCTTGTTCACACTGACCTTGAAGTAATGAGGATAAAACCATTAAATAGGAGGGTAATTAAGCACCTGTGAGCAAAAGCTGTTAAAAAATAAAAGCTAATTTTGTATCATTGGAAATCTCAGAAAATACATGAAGAGTCAGTGACTCTGCACTACTTCTGAGACTGCTGAAAGCAATAGATGACAATGCAAAAGAAGCAAGAAGTCTTGTGTCAGCTAAAAGAGGAATAAAATGATATCACAGAGCATGCATGCAAATATATTTTAATCTTGCAATGTTTTATTTAGGAGAAAAGCAGTGGGGAGTTTTATCTACAAAGTAAAACCAGAAAAATAATTATATAAAGAGCCAACCAGGAAAAATTGAGCTTCTGAAATATTTTCTTTTTCACTTTGGTATGAAAGTTTTCTCCTGGTGAAAAGGTCCTGCAGCATGGAGTGTGGCCATTTTAAATACCTGCAGTGTTAGGAGTTGAAACTTGTGACATTCAGAAGGGGAAAAAAAAAAAAAGAAAGAAAGAAAAATTTTGCTGGTTTGGAAATGCATGTTGCATTTACCTGTGCATTATTCAGTCGTTTGCCTGTCTTTGGGCTAAAGTGGTCTCAAGTGGGATGCTAAACTCATGTCCGCAATTACTTGTCAGGACAATCAAAGGTCACTAGACCAAAATAACAAATTAGATGTCCTGAGTTGTCCAGGCAGAAGTGGAGGCTTTGCTAAAGCTGGTACCTCATTTTCCCAGAAAGATCTGGTAAAGTAGGTCCTGCTCCAACCACACCTGAATTTCACGAGTACCCAGTCACCTGATAACAAGAAATAGTCAACATTCACCATACTCGGTGACAAGCACCACCTTTGGAAATACCCCAATCATTAATCCACTTTCCACAGCAGAATAAAGCCTTTCCCATCACCTGCGTAATTCCACCATGGTTGATTCCACATTTGGTGCTTGCTCAAATCACCATGTAAGTGGTACTACTCAGCCAAGCTGCCCTTAAAAATATACCTGAACCAGTTACCATTGACTATTTCAGTTCTCTCATCTTTCATATCTTACTCTTTTCTCCCACCTAGAGTTTTGTTCCAGATGAAATGCAGCCATTTCCCTACAGGGAATGACCTCAAAGGACAGGACTAGCTCGTGGTGCAGAACTACACTGTTAGTAATTTCCTGGGTGGACAAGTCATTGAGGCAAACGGTGGTGCAGTTCCCATTATAGCTTTTCTAACCACCTTTGTGAAGTGTTTTACACTCACAAAGAACTGGATAAAATATGTGTCATTGCTAATATTTTCAGTTAGCTGCCTCAGGGTGAGTGCAAATGTGGCCCTAAGCTCAGAAGTCATCACTTTATAACCTCAGTATGTCTTCAATTACTTGTCTCTACCTTAATACCCATTAGAGATCCCACCTGCAGATTTCTATTCCCACATAAGACAGCTTCTATCAACGTAGGACTGAAGGTAGGAAGGAATAGCAGCACATGAGATATGAAGTACATCACTGGTACAGACGCAGATCTGCATAACAAAGAGCTTTGTGCCTCTTATGAAAAAGGAATTGTATGAAGCTCACACAGTTTTAACCCTTCCAGCTATAACATTTCTTTTAAAGACTACATGTCAGTTTGGAAAAATGCCTTTGGAGAAGTAGGAATCTTATGAATCTCAGCACTTCTTTCTGGGGGTGTTAGGCTGTGAGACACTGCTATGCTACAACAGAGTAAAGAATGTGCACTTCTCAGCTATGAAACAGAAAATATATTGCATTCAAACATGATTTCACTAGGAGATTAGCAAATTTGCTCATTAGATAATGGAACACTTGGATGTGCATTTTAATAGCATAAAATCATAACATTCGTGAGTGTCTGGTAAAAATTATTTATTGCAAAAAAATATTAAAAAAGAGAATTTAGGAATTGCCAGACCATCAGTCAATCTTTTCCAGCATCACTGCTCTGAAAGGAGCTCATTTCAGAGCCTTTAGATTAAACACTAAATTATATCTACAGCATGATATACCTAGATGTTATACCCTGATGATATATCGTTAGCCCTGTGTGGCCATCCATCTATGAGAAGGACACTCTAAACAAACCTACGTCCTGAGGACCTCACTGCCATTGTCCAAGCTTGCTTGGCCCCGGCAGATGAACCTTAGGATTAAAGGGTGGGCTCAGTTCAGCGCAGGCTGTGTCTCACCTAAAAAATCCATTGCACAGGCTGGAAAGGTAAAAGACCTTTCCCCAAATCTTCGTTCGCGAAGATGGGCCATAAGGTAAGGTACATACCTGGTTAATATACATAAACTATATGGCTATACTATGACACACTTAGATATCTAAATATAACATGTTATATTGAAGTATATATCTATGTACAGCAAGTAGACAATCAGCCCCATGGGATTATCTCCTCCCAGACATCTGTATAACCTCCTCTGTGGGATGTTCCGTTATGAACTACAGTAGGAGTTTGATTTTGCATAAAGAAAACAAGAAAAAAGGAGGGAAGATGCATCATTCTAATAGCAGCCAGCCAGCACAGTCGAAGGCTCAAGACTTCTAATGTGAGCAAGAATCTGTCAGAAGCCATGGCATGCATAAACACAATAGTCCTATGGCTGATGGAGGGGCACTGATGTTCTGCTGCTGGAAAAGGTGAGAGGAAGCATCATGATAACTATCTGAGCCACTTGTGTTGCCATGGCTGCAGGGGAGCCTCAGTTCTGGCTCTTCCAGACTACGCTTCTCCACATAACTACATTGCCCCTCACTGCCTCCTCATCTTTACCTATATAATGCTATGTCTATCCCAATGTCCTCTTAGCACAGTTTTATAATTAAAGCCACTTCATCCTCTGAAGTATATATTTACTCAAAGAATGATGTTCTATTGCCTCCATTTTATTTATCCATAACCCAGAGCATGCTTACCAATACTTCTAACTTGGCAGCCGTAGGTATTTTTAAAATCAATATAAAAAAATTAGCTGAGGCAGGAGAATGTGCTGGCAAGATTAAATAAGAAGAATTAAGAACTGACAGGACACTGTGACAGACTTTAAATTTTGCTATAGTATACTTTATAGTGCAAAAAAACCCACCTACAACTAAATCCAAGGAGAAGACAAGAGTGACTTGTTCTGTGTAGCTACTGGATCAGAGCTAATAATTTTAAGGCTAAAGAAAATACCTTTACCTACATAAAATGTTCTGGGAGCTACTTCGTTCACTGATTAAAATAAATAAATAAAGATAAACAAATAAAAACACACTTTATTTCTTGCCTGAAATCCTCCAGTTTCAGCCTGCAAATCTTGGATCTTGCAAGATTTCTCTGCAAGATTGAAGAGTTACCTACAATTAGATTGCTGCTCATGGTAATTAAGTCTTTAGCCTTCTGGATAAAATAAGTAGGCTGAAATTCTGGGTCCTTTTACAGTCATCTATGGTGAACCAATATATTGTGAAGGGATAAGGTGAAGTTAGAATCATAGAATCATAGAATCATAGAATATACTGAGTTGGAAAGGATCCACAACAATCATCAAAGTCCAACTCCTGACCCTGTACAGGACAGCCTCAGGAGTCACACCATGTGCCTGAGAGGGTTGTCCAAATGCTTCTTGAACTCAGACAATCTTAGCACTGTGTCCACTTCCCTGGGGAGCTTGTTCCAGTGCCCAACCACAAACCAGGTGAGTGAATGGTGATTTCTGAAGAGCATTAATGAGAGGTTCTTTAAGGAAACAGGGGCTGCTCCCTTCCTCACTATTCCTGTACTGTGTGTGGTGCAACATACAGTCCCAGTTCACTGATGTAGCCCTGGCTGCATAGCTGTTTTCTGTCCCATTCCCACTAAAGATGTCTCTAATCTATTCCCTAACTGAGACTGATTGGCCTTTACTCCTCTATAAACTGCTGACACACCACTAGAGTAAAACTCTTTCTTGACAAAAGTGTGATATAATTATACCAGACATGTCAAGCACATTAACCCACTGTTCAGAAGTATCTGTAGTATTAGAAAAATAGCCCCAGGAATGTCAGTCTGTGTCATCCCCATGCATAAAACAAGTCACAGGATAGGGATATCTTCTTGATTGCTTAGCAGTCACAGAACCATTTCTGTGCATTCACACCATTTCTCCAAGCTTATTTACAAAGCACGCATGTATTGGAAATATACAGCAGTGTACCTTGATTCACCCCCCCCACTGAAGTCAATAGAAAGAGTATTTGAGGTTTGACAGATCCCACCAAAATATTCAGGTTTGTGCACTTTGACATGGAGTCACATTCATTGGAGTGATTTTCAGCCAAGCCAATATTGCACTAAAAAACTTTGCCAAAAAATAAAATCTGGAATTAGAATCTCTCTGAGGAACTGAAAGCCACACCAAATGTAAGGGAAAGCTGATGGCTTTTCATACTGGGAAGCAGAATTCTGAGTCCTCATTACAAAAACATTGCTAAGCCATTTAAAGATGGCTTTTCCTTTTAGCAGTATTTCCATTCCTTTCAAAACTGTTCAGATAGAAATAAATGAAACATTTTATTAAAGTGATATTTCGATTTGATTTTAAAATGACAGCTAAATTTCCAGACATAATAGAGAATAATTTATTCTGAAATAATATTTGTAATATACTTACTGTTTTCTAAATAGGCAAGTTTCCTGATATTTGTATATATAGTGCTTCTTATGCACCAGGCTCTGTCCCTGGACTGGATTACTGAGTACTGTTTATAGAACAAGCAAAACATAGGAGCAGCTGCTTACTTTACATATCTCTGTACATGTTTTCACTTTAGATACTTATCTATATCTATAATGGCTTTATAGTTCTTGTAGAGGATTAACTGGAAAATTGAAGTCCTACTCTGGGCACTCAAACACTCATGCATTTTCTTGCGGTGCCCAAGCCCTTTCTGGGAACTGATGCAATCTTATTATGATTCCATAAAGCTTTAGAGTCTTTACTAAGTGTTTAAATTGCCAGTAAGTGACCCAGCACTTTCTTGTATTTCACACCGTTTGTGACACTTCATACAGTATCTGGTCCCAGGAGTGTACCCAGTGGAGGGAAGGGGCAGTGTTTGTGCCATAGAGTTGTACAAAAATTTTGTATCTTCCTTAGAGGGAAACGTGGTTGTGTCTCTGCAGGGTATCAGAGCTCAAACTGCAGTGATCAATGTCACAATCAGAACAAACATATGAGGCTGTCACACCTCAGGAACAGAGAAAGGGCTTTTAGATCAGAATAAAGTTAAACTTCCAATTAAGTTTCTCCATATGTAAAACCATATCTATCTTCTACAATAAAAGCATTAATGGGCCAGCAGTGCCAAGTCTATGAAAATCATTTCTAGAATCAACTGCCATTTTCTGCCCTAAAACTTCCACTTTTGACTAGAATCTTGCAGGTCTCTCAATTGCTCTAGTTCAAAAAAGGAATGAGACAATATTACCATGGTGTGGTAACAGTAATTTTATTTTCAGAAAAATTTTATTTCTATGATAATGTTTCTGAGTTCAAATATGATAAATCAAAATATTACTCTAGTTAAGTTTGTCTCTGAGAGTCACCATTCAGGACATTTGTTCTGTGCATTTGGGATAATCTGATTAACACTGTGCTGTACCTTGAATTTTGCATTATTTTCTCATAAATTTCAGCATCCTGGCAGGCTTCTTGGTTGCAGTGTTTACTTCCGTGAAAATTTATTGTGGCTGAAGCTCCTGGAATGAAGTGCTTATCTGTTGACGTCAATGAGAAAGTTGTCGTTGTCTTCAACAAGCCCAGAATTTCATTTTCATCTCCTCTGAAGAAGAAATATTGGTTGCACCTGGCAAAAATTCAGTGCATTGTTCTGAGTTTAGGAAGCAAGATAGCATTGGATAACATCAAAGCTTCATGAGGCCTAATGTTCTCCACAAACCACTAGCGCCAAAATTCAGTACAAGGATGTTTTATCCTGATTTCCCACCCTCTAACTATATTCTTCAGGAGATTCCTGGGCTCTATGCCTTTCTGTGTGTTTAGTTACTCTTAGTGAAGCTCTTTTCCATGAAATTGTCCAGTTTCTCTCTGAGCCCATGGTAAATTCCCTTGCATCCAGCAGCCACAATATCCCAGACGAAAGTGTTCATAAGTCTACAATGAAACATGCAACATACTGATTCCTCTTGCCTGATTAGATCATGGTTCCCATTATTTTTGTACAATACAGTGACAGAGAAAAGTCCCCATCTTTTTCTCCAAGCTTGCCGTGATTTTGTGGCTCTCACCCCAAGCATCTCTTCCAGTCAAGATTCACCAGTCACAAAACTGCTCCTTTTGTAGAAGCCATTTCAAGCCTTTGATCCCCATTTGCCTTCCCTGAACTTGACCGTGCCAAACCCTGACCTTCCCACCAAGTGGAAATGCCAATTTGGAGCCCATCAGGAGAAATTCACACAACTTTTTCCTGCATTCATCAACTTGTCTGCGCTACATTCTGCCTGACATTCTGTTGACTGATCATTCAGGTCATTTTACTACCATGAATAAACTACCTCTGCAAACTTTGTTAACTGTAATGTTCATGTCTTTGTTCAGATGACATGAATAAGAATACCCAGCAGCAATCTGGTGGGAGTGCATAAAGAACAAAGTTTGCTTTGGCTATGGGTTTTAATATACTGTGAACATCAAAAAGCAACTGGCAAGATTTCTTCTAGCAATTCCATGTACTGTACTTTTCTGGCCTACTGCCACCATATAAGCAAACATGCCATTGGGAAAACATTGTCTTGTACAGAAAGGAGTGTATAAAACAGGAACACATGAAAGGACTGGGTTGGTTGGGCATAGAGAAGACGAGTGAGAAAACTTAGTGGTCTTCTAGCTTGTCAAACATTGGAACAGAAATGAAGGCAACAAACCATTATTCACATCCACTGAGAATAGAACAGACAGTAACGAGCACAGATTGCTGCAACGGAGAAAATGCTTTATTATTCCAGATAATTAAAAACCTGAAAAGACTACCTGGAAAACTGGACTTAACACTACTGAAGGTTCTTGCAAAAAGCTTAGTCAAGTATCTGCTAGGGATTAGTGTAGATGTATTTTTCATTTCAGCTTGGGGAAGTGGATGGAATGGGGTTAAACAAGTAGGTTTGACTGAACTCATCATCTTACCAGTGAGGAAATATGACAGAAATGTCCAAATTTCCATGCTTAACAGAAGGATTTAGACCCTCAGTGAACAGGATCTGGTTTTCAAAAGGGCTGAACTCCTTCAACTTCCACTAGATACAAACCACATGTAGGTACTCACAGTCTTTGACACCCTGGACTTTTCTCTTGCTTTGAGGGCTACCTAAGTCTGACTGTACATAAGAATTAACTATTTCTTCACTGATAATGTTCAAATAGGCACCTGTGAGATGTAAACACAGGAATATTTCAACCTTTGGCTGATATGTTGTTTGGAGCTAAGGAAGAAAGAGTGTTTTCCACACTTCAGCTTCTGAGTTAGAAAGGGGTTGTAGTGAGTTTCCATTTTATGGGGTGGTTTTGTTACTTTTCTTATCCTGTTTGGACTCTAGAACTCAAAGTTCCTTAAGAAGAGAAGGTAGCCTTCTTTTTTATTGATCAGTAGCTTCTGTGGTGCAGGGAAGCAGACAGAAAGGCTATATCTGCCTTTGTGGGTGTATGACATAAATAATGCTAAATGGAAAACAAATAGATTGTGCTGAATGCCAACTGAACAAGGACTGAAAACCTCTGTGCCTCGCAAGCACTTGTCAGTACAAAGGCAGGAAAGTACAATTATTTCTGTTTTGAATATCCCAGACAAATGCAGGCACTTGACCTGGATATCTGTGTGTTTATGGGATAATGATGAGTAAAAAAAATAGCTGTAAATTTTAGACATTTTTATAAACAAAGCACAGCGGGGTATCTCTGCATTATGCACAGGATGCAGTGGGTTCCTCTCAGAGATTAGGATTCAGTGCAAGGAAGAAAACAGTTCAAAGTTTGTAATGCCTTCATTTGAACACCTGCAGTTTCAGGGGTTGGGTAAATCTTTTAGATGAGAAGTTTAGATGAGGAGGGGTGAAAAACAAATTGCAATCAGAAGCAGAGCCAAATATCCAGATAGTGCAAACTGGAACAGTGATGATGAAGTCAATCAAGCTCTGACAACTCGCAAAAGCCAAACTGCTGCTCTAGAATATTCTCTGAGCACAAACCTTATGTATTGTGCTGTCTCCCCTTACGAAAGCAGGAACTGCTCACAGATTCAGAAAATTTTTTAGCTCTGAAACAAACAGTTCCATCAGATTTGAAAAGGTTTTGGCCTAGTGAATGCTCTACAACTATGAGAATCCAGTCAGTTGTTTCTGAATCAAAACTTTTTTTTGTTAAATTCAAACTTCTGACAGGTATTTATGAGACTGTGCAACATTCTTCTGCCTTAACAGGCAAGCTGGATGGTCCTAGAGCTGTGATACAATTAAAGTATGTGAAATGAAACCTATCTTCTAGTTCATCTGTCAGTTACCGAAGCAGTGTAAAAAAGGTCTAAGCTCCTGAAAATGAACATGCCGTAGATATAGTTATGCAAATGAGTGCCTACCTTTTGGGAAAGATAGGTTAATGCTTCAGCTGGATTCAAGAATTAAACTGAAAAGCTATCTTGAATTTTTTTTTCTCTCCACGAAAGCTGGAAGTTGTGAATCTGATAAAATGCATGGTCCTTGACAAGATTTTAATCTCTCTGATAAATATAATTTTGTTGACATAATATGTTCACATCTCTGCAAAGCATTTCACTTAATGCCATATAACAGTCTGATTTTAAAATTTTGGCACTACTTACAAATTAATGTTGTCTATATCAAACTGATTGAAAACATTCATATGGTCAATGGAGTCATCGGGACATACGGATGTTTGCAGGAGAGAGAAAA
This sequence comes from Neopelma chrysocephalum, assembly GCF_003984885.1. NCBI lineage: Eukaryota > Metazoa > Chordata > Aves > Passeriformes > Pipridae > Neopelma > Neopelma chrysocephalum. Next base: position 785,733 of record NW_020897731.1, on the reverse strand, counting down.
GAAAAGAAAAAAAACCTGGGTGATGTTATTATGTTATTTCCATATAAATGGAAAAGCAATAATAAGTTTGGCAATGCAAGAGTTTATCAGACACTAAGTCAAAGCAATTAACATCATAAAAAATCAGCTCATTATTGATGCAGAAACAGCCTTTGATTTAATGTCAACAAAAAGGTGCTCCTACTCTGAAAGACCAGAAAGGACCTTTGTGAAATCAACTTCTAAATTTCTGCATAAGGCAAGCTAATAAAATTCCCTGTTTTCAATCACGACTGAAGCAGGGTGCTTCAGAAAACCTGCATTCTTGACTTAAAATTGCCAGTGATGGAGACTCCATCAAAGACTTCATAAATTGCTCTATTGACTAATTGTCCTTATTTGTTTTAACAAAAAAACTCAAACCTATACTCTCTCAAAATGCAGCAATGATCCTCATATCTAGCCTAAATGGAATTATGTTAAAACCTCCAGCTTTTGGTCTGACAGTGTTATTTGCTTTACAGGGGAGCTCTGGCTACAGTTGGTGGTGTCGGAGCAGAAGTGATGGAATAAGCACGAGGCAGTACATAGCAGCCTCTGTGACTTCCAGAACGGGAGTCCCTTGCACTCTTTCTGTCTTCTGCAAGGCAAAATAAATATGAGTGGATGAATCCTACGATGCATTTGCTACAGCAATTGTTTCTTGAGAGGCCAGAGCCACACTGCAGGAAAAGAATCCTTCACTTTGCCTTCCCCTAGTGTCAGAACTCCACAAACGTGGCCAGGAGTGCAGAGGTCTCATATGATGAAAATTGGTTTTGACACTTACAGAGGTATGCTCTTTTCTTTGCTTGTTATACAGGTAGATGAACTAAAAAACTGAGTATATGACAGTCAAAATATATGCCTGCTCTTAATAGAGGAACATGTGCCAAAACAGTGTAAACTTCTTAACTGATCTAAATTATATGAATAAATCCTCTAAAAGCATTGTGTAATCCACTGAAATCCAAAATCTATACACTCATCTCAGGGAAAAAATGTACTGTTGTAACCCATCCTTTTTAGATAAGGAAATAACAAATATCCAATAATCAAATACATTAACAGTATAGAAATGCTCCCTGTGAACTTATTGATTGAACCTCAAGAGGGCAAAACCAGCACACCAAAATGAGAGACTCAAAAGCCTAGAAGAAACAGCAAACAGAATTATGTTAATAACTATTGACAAGGGTGAAGAATTTTGTATTGCACAGAGATTTTCTAATTTGTTAACCCAGCTTGGCAATATTGACAACAATTACATTACTAGACAACATTATCTCATGAAATCTCTGTTATGTTGCTTTGAACCTCACACATTTGACTTTTCCCTTCTACATAACAAGGACATTTATTTAAAACTCCAAGTACTATTTTGATCTTTGTGATACCAAGTTAGAAGAAATAAATTACATTCTTTTAAACTATCATATTTGCAGTTATTAATGGACATAAGTAAGCCCTCAGCATTTTTAAATTGGTTAAAAGCAACCATAAAACAATGTACATGCATTAAAGCATATTCCTGCAAATTAAATTCAACATTTCAACCATAAAAAAACACCTTGAACTCGATGCAGAACAGCTATGGTGAACTAATATGGTACCACTGTAAGTACTCTCTTTTGAAGTCTTTAAATATTCCCCAAAGGTCAAAGTCTTTGACATAAATCATGAGTACATTTGGGTTTACATTGATCTTCAGTAAAGTTGGTTATCTACAAGACAGTATAGTCTAAAGCCTTATGAAGAGTTCAAATATACCAGAGACCTCATTTTTTGACTGGTAAAATAGCAATAAAAAAATTGTAATGCTTGTTGCCCCTCTGAAATTGTGATGTACTTAGACTTGCATAGATTGGTTTCCAAAGCTCTTAGGAATTTAATAGGCCCCATTTCTGTGAGTTGTAAACTGCTGCCTGAGCTGATTTTTGGCACATTGTTCTGAATTGTTAATAATTTGGCTCAGACAAAATACAATGAATGGTAAAATGGATGAATTACCAGGGAGGCAATTGCTCGTAACGGATTAATGGGCATGCCTAATATTTCTATAAACTTAATGTCTCTCAATGCATATAAAGTGTCAGCAACCTATTGTTGCCACACATTTTTTCTCTGGCACCCACTATGGAAGTGGGTTCAGCCTTGCTGCTGGAACTCCTCTTGTAAGAGCAGGAGATATTAATACATACACCTAGGTCTTTCCTCGGGGGGCTTGTTTTAGACATAGAAAAGGAGAGGTGATACAATGGCAGATAGCACAATGCACCATGAAATGTTTGCAATTGCCCATTTGGTCAGTAGCTCACAAAGCTATCTGACACTATCCTGAAACCTTTGAGGCTTTTTATATGTGTTGTTTCATACATCTGCCAAATAGCTTTTTTAAAGAACATCTGACAGAAGCAGAGGCCTGACAAGAAGCAAAATGATTTCAGGTATGTTCCAGTCGAGAGATTGAAAATTGTATTTTTGAAGCATCAGAGGAAAAGTAATACATTCATTCACATATCTCATTTTCAACACAGCTGAATCCTTGTCAATATAGTGTTCTCAAATCAGTCTTTATGGCATTTCTTTCTTCTTGAAGAAAGGCTCCCTATACATTTTCATGATGTTTTCTGCCCCTCCCCACCAAATTCAGGCAAGTCGCATGCCTAGAGAGAAGGGAGTTTTTGGGTTGCTGTGCTTGATTAAGAAACCACCCTTCTTCTCTCAAAACTGCTGCTGCTACCCTTCAAATCTTCAAAATTCTCAAAATTCTGTGGCATACACAGAACAATCACTTTGGTGTGCTGACCACTCTGAGTCTTGCTGCTTACTAATAAGCAGCCCACTATGATGTAAATTGAAGTGAACACATAGTCTGCCAGGAGATTAAAAAAAAAATTCTCAAAAAGCAGAATTATTTGATGGCTTTCAGTCAAACTATTTATTTCAGCACTTTCTACAGCAATTTAAGTATTCGCACTGGTGTGTTTTCTCTGGCAGCAGTCACTTTGAAACAGGATGCTTTTGTGTAAAAAATGATTGCTCTAAAAAGGCATTCACATAAACAGGTGGGAAAAGAAATAGGACAGCACTTAGATGTACAACTGGTATACAATGAGAAGTTGTGAAAGGCTGTGATCAGCTTGGAGGTATTAAAGCAATCTTAAAATTGGAGCTGCCAAATCATATTATGTTTGTGGTCATCAGCTGGGAGTCATTTAGGATGATCTTGACGATACTAATCCTTGTGGAGATGTTTGTTGAAAGAAGAGGCCAAGCAAATGTACCCATTTTGAATTTAAAATTGATGAGGGGAACAAATAAGCACACCTGCTATAAAGGCATGTGGAACAACCACTATGGGATGGGCAGCACAGTTGGGGTTTGGGGCATCTCAGTATCTGCCCATCTTGCAGAGAATAAGACAAAATTCTGGACATATGAGCTCTCCCTTGAAATACCCTTCAGATAACTAGGCTCTATTTCCTTATGTTCTGAACACTCAACTTTTTTTTTTTTTTATGAAAAGCTTTGAGATTGTTAAACTATAGAGGAAAGTTTAAATGCAGCTCAGGGGCTAACATTCTTTCAGGCTTTCTTTGTGAGGATCCAGAAGTGCTACCTAAGTGCCCATGAGTTATCACTCATCAACCCTTATGAAAATAATTACGTATAAGGCCAGTTTTGAAGATGAGAAAAAGACAAAGTTTAGGCTTGGTTTATATTTCACTAATACTGGTGTATAATGAGTTTAACAGGAATACAATGCCCTTCATATAACCAGGATAGCTCTCTATTAATGTTGTTATGCAAGCACACATTCAGACGAATTCAGAAGCACGGTGGAAACAATGAAACATTTAGTCCTCAGTTTCTCTTTCCTAATTTCAGGTAGAAACATTCTCAAATTAGCTGGGCAAAATAAGTTACAATTGATTATGTGATAAACAGAAACAAAAATTTCCTTTTCCTTTGTACCTTAGGCTGAGAAATCTGGTTTTATCTATATGAAACCAACCACTACAATAACTATTCTTGGGGTTTTTTTAATTCTAACTGAGCCTGCTTATGCTTTCTCTGCTGTTTTGTTGCCTTTTCAAGCTTAGATTCTTTTCCTTATTATACAGAAAGAAGCTTGGATTTTATAAAAAAGGAGTCATTTCCTGCTGTACTCAGTTTGTATTGACCCCAAATCCACAGCTGAAACAGTTCCATTTGGCCAACTAGCTAAAACTAAATAATATATCCTAACCAACTCTCTCATCACAGAAAATAAAACTACAAGGTATTGATGTAGGGAAAGACTGGTATCAGTGTAATATCATTATTGGTATACCCCACTATCATTTTTTCCAAAGAAGAATCACACAGGATTCTTATGGACTGAATATGCATATCTTGTGACCTGTTTGACTAGATAAACAGCACCATTTGCTATGACAATTCATTAGAACTACATTTCAGGATTTTTCTGTCTGTGGTTGAAGTGAAAAGCAGACTTTTGCCATCAGGCTTCCACAGCTGTGGGACAATATCATGTCTGAAAACCGTAGGAGAAACAAATTCAGAACCAGTGAAGACCTGGGGATTTCAAAAACATTGCCCATCATCTCTGCTGGAGCTCTTTCTTAGAGGAGTGTTATTACCAAACTGAGCATAAACAAATCATTTGATGAAACTACTTGCAAGACATGAACCTTCAGATGTGGCTGTAAAATCTGCAATTGCAATTTAGGTTGAAGAGTTCTATGATTGTAATTAAACTCTAATTCCAAGACAGGAAAGGCGAATTGTCATGTTCTTCACATGGTATTTAATTTTCAGATGCTGTTCCTTCACCTTTTTCCTCTGAAGGAAAGACTCTGGAGTACAAATTATCAAAAGAGAGCTATAATTTTGGATCTGACACTTAAAAAAAATGGGTGACTCATAGACACTATGCATCTGTTATCATAACCCTAAACACATGATTATCTGGTAGATTGAACTTAGAGTTTCCAGAAGAGAAAGCTGCAGTTTCTCCTTTGAATTACATTTTAGGTTTGGTAAATAATCACAAGCACACTTTTTCAGCTTATTACTGCAATCAAAGTAAAGCATAACGCACTTGGCAAGTGGCAGGTGTCTTTTAAAGAATCAAGATGATGTGGGTTTAAGAGCTAAGACCCAAGAATTTCACAATAGGATAGAAAATAGATCTAATCTTTCAGTAAAGCACTGAATATGATGCAAAGCCCATAATACTGCCTTAAAAATGAGACTCAAAAATCGAGGCAAACTTTCTAAGATGTGCAAACAATTGGAGTGTTGACAGGGATAGCAGGACTCCATTTTTAGAGTTTTTAAAGAATCGGTCTTGGAGCTGATGGTAGCTAATGTTTTTACAAATTACTTCAACTAAAAGAAAATTATTGTCAATGAAGTTTCCTGATGACGCAAAATTTAAAGAGAATACACATGTACATCAGATGTGAAGAAAAGTGTGAGTTCGAGGAAACAAGCATAATACAAATTTCAGACAAAATACTAATTTATATCCACAAAGTAAGATTTTAGGGACAATGACAAAAATTTCTGAAATTTTCTGAGCCGTAAACAATATAAAAATAAACTGACAGTCTGAAACTAGTTAGGATATGTACTTGTTAGATACTTCTGGAAGTAAAACCAGTTTTTAATATTCTAGTAATTATTATTGATATAATTTATTTGTGCTCTGAAGCAGTAACAGAGCTTCATACACATTGAGTGGTTAGTGTTTTGGTCTAGTTTTGTAACAGGAAATTGTAACTTGAACATTTTTAATCACAGTTCATATCTATTTTTTGGCTGATTTTCTTTGGAAATAAGACTTATGTGATAATGTGATCTGAGTGTCTTCCCTAATGAACTGTGGCACCATTGGTCATTTTTCTGTCCAAGAAGAAAGAAGAGTTGACATTTCAAAGATGATTATGCTCTTACTGCCATGACAAAAAAATAAATGGCCAGAAAGAGAACAGAGTTTCTTGAAGTATGAGGACCTGATCTCACACAAAAAATCTGCAAGGCAGAAAGACCTCATAAAATCTCCAGCTGTAGGAAAAGCTTCATGTAGTACTTGCAGTAAAAGCACCTAAGACTCCAGTCCTGGAGAAACATCACTCATTTTGCAAAAGATATGGTCAGTATGTTAAAACACAAGAAGACATACAAAATCTGTGTATCAGTCATGCAAAATTGCCACCAAGAGGAGTGCTGGTGCTCATTCCAGGTTAAGTGAAGCATTTGGCTGTATGAAACATTTAAGAAATTATGATTTGATCCTCACTTAGAAGAGGGCATTTCAGTGTTTTAGTGCCTTAGAGGGAAACAGTAACAGCAGACTGAAAAATGTGTATCATATATCAACATGTTCACTGCTGTGCCTATTTGTATTCTGTGTGCTTTGCATGCCGCTTTCTCCTAACCATTCAAAGCTGGAGACCTGCCTGGGGCTCTTTCCTTCTTCCCACATCGCACTGGAAACAAAACATGGCAGGGAGGGTGGGAGGATGCCTAAATTTTTTGTTATTTAATCTAATATTTACACTGTTGACTTACAGTGTTTGTATAAGAACCTCATAGCTACTGTAAACTATACAATGCTGTGGGATTTCTTGTTAATTATTTTTAATTTTAAATGGTACAAAACTAAGGAAAAGGGTTTTGTAAAGTATATTCTGATATCTGAATAGGGAGGAACAAGTTAAAGAAACAGTTTAATGTGTATCTTAATTTTGGAAGGTAAAAGGGTGGACAGGAAGGGTCAGTATCAGCTTCTTACAGCACAGAAAATACAAAAAATAATCAGCCAAGTTAATACTTAAGTACTTTCTAAGCATCCAATCAGCCTTCAAAGTTACAGGACAAGTGACTACCCAAAACAGAGATTGGGATTACCAGGTAGCTTTTTAGTAAAGGGAGTATTTCTAACTCATCCTCAAAAGCCGTAGTTGCATATAGAGGGAAGAGGAAAATCTCATGAGTGTATTTTGTGAGGTGTTTACCCAGAGACGGGGCTCAACTGGAAAATTACACAGTGAAGAGTTCTTGTAGCTTACCAGCTAAGAGATCTTTTTACAAGTTTTTAGAATTCTGTGTGGAAGATACAGGAACAGCTCATGAGAATTGTTTTTAAACATATTTGAAATTGTGTTTATAACCTGTAATTAAACATTTTCTGTACCTGGAACAAGCATCATTTTTTCTTCCTTACACCTGACAGTTCTTGAAAGAATGTCCATGTAAAGGTAAGAAAGTTGACACATACCCCTTCAGGGAAAGAAACCTAATTAATGTAATGTCATGGTGATGATGGTGGTGTGGAAACGCATATTAGCCCGTCAATTATCAGTGAGGGGTTTTTGCCCCTGCGAAGACTAGGGTAGAGATCAGTGCTTCTGGGGATCTGAGGAAGAATTTATTTAGAAAGGCTGATTCAGAGTGTATAAATTGGCATAACACAGGGGCATGATCTAAGAGAAAATGCAGGTTTATAATGGTGACACAGCCAAAAAATAAGATTAACACACTGTGGACCACTTTAAAAGAGTGGTGAAGATCCCACAGCTAGCACTACAAAAACAGCTTGGTGAGGCCAAATACTATGATTTGCATTGAAACGGTATGAAAAGAAGGTGGTGTGGGGGTACTGATACCAGGCTGAAGTTAGGAACCTGTGGAGCAATTCATAAATTCAGGACAGATTCCTTACGTTTACTTTGGCACAGCATCTATAAAAAGACTGAGATGCCTCCTTCCAGAATTTGTGCCCTCAAACTAATCCTTAGTGTGCTTAAAACAACCAGAACTGCCTATGTCTTGATGAACACATGAAGGTTAGTACCTGTCCCAGCTCTTAGCCTCATTCAGGTAATAGTCCAGCACAGCTCCCTCCCTGTCCCACTTGCAGCATGGCAGATATTCTCAAATAAAACCAGTCAAATAACAAAACCAAGCCACAGAAGGATGCAACCTCTGTTAACTCACGGGTCTGACTATATCCACCTAAGATACACGGAATTTGTCTTGCTTACCCACTCCTATATGAGGGTACCTTTAAGACACAGCTCATTTAAAATTTCTTTAGAAATTAAGGACTTTGTCAGACCATCTTATTAAATCTTTACTTTTCAAGGAATAAGTTGGAAAAAGGAGACCCTAACCCAGCACATGTTCCCAGCATTTTCTCTTGGATACTCAGCAACTGCAGTCTAGTACTGACCTCTGTCAGGGAAACATCAGAGGTACTAGGTTATAAAATCATTCTCACACTTATTTGAAATGGTCTAGCAAGCACTTCATTAATTTAAATACAGTGGAAGTATGATCCAAGGAATTCAAAGCTATGCTCATACTCAGATCAGGACAGCTCTCCTGAGGGCTTCTGCTCTCCTCACAAACTGCCTTTTCTCATGTCCTACAGTTTACAGTCAACTCCCCAGCACAGAGCAGCGAGCTGCAGTAAAGCCACACAATCCTCTGCACAGATGACCAATGGCTCCAGACGACTTTGCTGGGACAGGACTGGGACATAGGTAAATGTCCCTATATTTGCTGCCCCTACTAGCAATACAAATACCGAATAGGTATTACCAGATTTCACTGTGCAACTGCATTCTTTATAAGAATCAGTTTCCATCGAAAATTTTTGGATGGTTAAAGAAACAAACTCCTTAATTCAGACCTGACACAGTCCCTGAAGGATTCATGGTTGCTATTTTTTTGGTTTCGGCTCCTTCCTTGTTCAGCACAAATGCAATAAGTAGGCATCAGGCGGCCAAAAAACCTTCATCACCTTCAGTAATTGAGTCCTATCTCTTAGGCACCTCAGTACCAGTCACCTTGGGATTACTGATTAGCCCACAACAAAGTAGCTGAACTTTAATTCCCTTGCTCATGTGAATAAAGCCCCTGAGTCCATGATTAAATCAACCTGTTTTTCAGATACCCAGAAGCTGTGAAGCACATTTTATAACACCAGCTAAGCAAACTACACAAAGGTTTCATTTTCAGTTAAAGCCTCTGTAATGCGGTGTTTCTTTTTCATGGGGGAGACTGAATTGCTAGCTATTCCATCTTTACTTGCCAGTGTCAATATTTTCTTCAGTTTAGAAACAACTGCAGCTCTAACTAATTGGATGAATCTGATGAACATCCCATGTGTACCTCTGAGACTAGAGATAATTAAAAGTTTCCTTTTTCTATAATTAAAAAAGTCTGTTAAAAAGATAGTTCTGATTTTTCAAACATACTGAGAGATTTTTCTGTATTTTGGATAGATTCATAATCAGCCGCATTCTTGCAAAATACTACAACATCACTACATATGTCTTTGTACTTCATAAGGGTCTGTACAAGCTGATAAACCAGAAAGACAAAGCTGAAACTTGAAATACATGAAGTTATTTGTCTGTGGCTCTAAACATCCTCCACAGTGAATATTTTCCTGCTTAATATGATCCAAAAGTCCACTAATCATGAAAACCACATCTGTACTTCTTTAAATGTCACTCTTTTAACTAGGGAATTAGGCAACAACACCTGCTCTTAGATGGATTTGTAAAATGAGGTGGGCAGAAACTGCTACATTTGCAATACAAAATAAGCCGATTTTTCCAGATGCCAAACTATATTCTTGGTTTCTTGTCTTTGCATTAAAACTTCAAAGCAGTAATTCAAGCATCAATAAAGACAAACACGACCATTAGAGATAATGCAGACCCCTTCTTAAATTGTTTGTGGTGGGAGGACTTTGTGTTTTCCCCACATACACAACTCTCACAGCTCCAAACATCCTGATTCTCTGCAGATTGTCTATATCACAGCACAGCTACAAGGATAAACTCCTACAAGGAACTTCACCAGCGTCTTTGGATCATCATTTTTAGTCCATGTTCTGAAACCGTTCCTTGCAAAATCCTAATGTCAGTGAATAGTTATTTTGCTTCATGGAAAAAATACTCTGTGTTGCCCTATTGTTATATTTAACTATACTGTAAATTTCTACTACAGAAAAATCTTTCTGGGAGATAAAGTGCAACAAGAGAGTTCAACAAATTAATTGGCTTTATTAGCCTGGACATAATCCAGCACTCTGCAGTTTGGGGTTTTTTTGCTTACAGGAAATACACGAAGTATTTTTCCGTGTACCTGCTTCTTCATGGTCCCAAACTAATCAAGCCAATGTCTCACAAATTGCCTAATTGGCTGAACATTCCTAGCCTTCTGATTTTAATCAGGGACACATGGTGCATATCAATAGCCTACTTCATTACGCCTGAAGAAGATCCAGACTACTGTCCATTTTCAATTAAATTGTACTTTAAAAGAACAGCAACTTGACCTTTTGGAATACCACATAATAGGTTTAAAAACTTAAGCTGCTTTTTTTTTTCCCCTGGAATAGCTAACTAACAAATAGAAATAAGCACTCCTTATTGCAGTGTATCACCAAGGAGCAGCCTTTGATACGGTGTTCCATCCGTTGGCTACATCTTGTGAAAATAATAACAACACCTGAAAAAGAATCAACTGCAGGAGAGTACAGACTTGTGTGTCTCTATAGCCTTGGAGCTTCCTTATTAGCATTTTTTTAACAGAAGGATCTAAAAGCCACAAAAAAAAAAAAGTGGGTGTGATCAAACAGCAGGACGTGCATTTTTTGTATTACACCAATTTATATGGTCAATTCTATTAATTTTTTTTAATTCAGACACTGACTGAAACATCTATTATTCTAAGACTCTCATGACATCCCTGAAAGGCCATAAAACAGCCAAGAAGACTTTACCATCAGCATAATTTTCCTGTACTTCAGATCACAGGGGTTCTTTTTGTCTACCTGTGGTGTAGTTGTTAGTTGTTAGTCAATATAGTTCTGTGTGTGAGGCAAAAGGAGAACTGAATTAGGAGCAAGACATTAGGTAGCCAAAGACAGCACTGGTCAGGAACTTTTAGCTACTATGTGAGATTTCATAAGCATCCTGTTAAAGACTGAATAGAAAACATGTGAGATTTTTACTGTAATATATCAGCAGTTCTGGGGAAGCTGAGACAAAAAAAAAGATCATCCCCTCCAGCCTGTGCTGGCCATGTTGTTGAAAACCTCTTTGGTCTCTTAAGTTGATGTGTTGTGTTGAACAGCTGGCTCACTAAAGTACACTTATCTTTGTAACAATAAATATCTGTAATTCATGTGCCCTGATGTTTAGGAATAATATTTTTCTCCAGATTGAATGTCACTGAATGTCACATTGAATGTGTACGTGAAAAGTGACAAAGCGCTACCACATCTCTAGAGCTCAGAAGCAGTCCCACACACAGTGTGCTTGTTCATCACCAAATGAGATGGAAGCATAAAACAAAAGCAAATATAACAAGAAAACTCTTGGAAAAAAATATAAAATTATTCATTAGGAATAATAGCCTAAACAAATGGTACACAACATCTCTGCAGACCGAGGTCAGAGGTGATTTTAGTTTACATAATTGATTATTAGAGACTTTAAATGTCCTGGACCTATACTATTCTCTCACCTAAAAGCACAAACAATCCCGTAACACTCTCCAGCTAGGATTTCATCTGGCAGAAGCAAGAAAACTACATTTAATTCAGGTATAAATCATTTTCTCTTTATTAGCAGGTTCTTCAGTGAAAGTCAATCCATTCTTTTTGGAAGTACACTTCCTTCAAACAGTCCCCCAGATGTAGCCAAAAGGGCTACTTAAGAAAAAGGGAACAAAATTAAACCTCTCAGAAGAGTGTATTGTTGACACCTCGGAATATTAATAGAGCATCCTCTGGGAACCTGGGTAATCAGAAGCCTAACTTTAAATATTCTAACTGAGGTGCTTGGAACTACAATTCTATTTTGTTTATGAGAGAGGAGCATTTGGACTCTTTTGATAAAGTTAGCCTTTGTGAATGCTAATTCTTCTGTCCCACCTGCCTTCAAAACACAGACCTTCAAAACCCTGATATGGATAGTTTTCCAAGTTTAAGCCAAAAATATTTGTAAATAGTTCAGCTAGACTGCCAAAGGCATCAGGGTCCAGGAGGAACAGCTATTCTTTTTCATTCTTCTCAGGTACTCTCTCATGAGCAACTAACCAGACGTATCCAGATCCCACAGCAGCCAGATGACACTAATTACATCCAGGCTAGACAGAAGATGCAATTTTTAAGTAAAGGTAACTAGGGATTTCAAATATTTACCAGATAATATGTGATTTTTTTGTCACTAGAAGTCTTGAAACAAAATGTAGTGTCATTCTAAAAGCCGTGTTTCTTGTCTAAAGAAGAATTTATGCTGGAATTATGGAGTTCAGTTCCTTGGTCTGGCTTGTACAGGAGGTCAGACAATCCTAATGGTCTCTTCTAGCCTCTAAACAAGTGAATAAATAAACAGAAAATTTTCCACAATTAGCCAGGAGAAGAGGTTGACTGTATTAAAGAGAAAGAATTAAAAATAAAAAACTTGGGTTTGCCTACTAACATTCAGAAGTGGGACAAAAATAAAAATTTGAAGTAATAATCATTGTAAATTGTTTAAAAAGCAGAAGAAAAATATAAACAACAAGAAAGCAGAAGACTTCTACCAACACTTGGCCATCTGCTTCAACCCCATGCAGGGAATTACTTTCTATGTGTTTTATTTTTTTGTCTGATTTGTCCTAAAGGTCACAACCAAGTTTTGTCTTCTGCATGAGGCTATTGGACACCTTAACAGATTTCATTATAAGGGCTATTTCTCTGACATTCAGTTGACATTTGACTGCTCATGACTTCTCCTGAGCAACTTCTTGTGACAGAAAATAGGTGCAGATCTATCTAGGAACATACTGCATGCGTGGCAGAGAGTAGGAAAAAAATCTCAGATGGAAGCAACATCAGAATTGTCTCTGACGTGACCATTTTCACACTTTTTAAATGTTAGAAAACATCCTCAAAGACTCAAAGAAGCACTGCTTTAACTCTTCTTCAATACTTAAGGATAAGACAGTAAAGTCAACTATGAGATTTTTAATGTAGTGTTTCAAGCAGAAAAAGTGACCATGGAGAAAAGTGAGAATGGGATTTACCTAAATACATACAAAAGCACACAACAGATTTGGGTGAGTGGCTCCACTTCTTTTATCTTCACTGCACATACAAAGTAAGTGACGCATAAAATGAAATAAAAGGAGTCTTACCCAAATGTTCAATTGCAAAATGTACATTTCCCCCAGAAAAACAACACACTCAGCCAGGAAAACTTCATCACATTGTGGTTTGTGTCATCACTGCCCATCCTTTGCCAAAGAGACATTGGCTGTCACTCACTAAAATTAATTCCCCTCCTTTTCCAAGCACTTGAGGACACCAGCTTCCAAAACTACTCTAAAAGTTTGGAAGATGATAATTGCCAGTTTGGGCCACAAGCCCTGCATAGGACTTGCCATTTTCCTTGGGTTCTTGGCCTCCTCGCCAAGTCAAGCACCTTGAAACCATCAGATTTGTTTCGCTTCACCTTAGACAAATTTTAAAATAAAAGCCATAAAATTTAACCCTGCAAAATAAAACATTATGTTCTTGATTATGAAACTGAAAGCACACTTTAAAAGTAAAGCATAAAATAAATAAATTGACATTTAAGACAAACCTGACGTCAATGTTCTTTCCTCCCTTAAATATATTCTGTGGAAGTTTAGCACCTTCTAAATAAAAGCTAAATACCTGAGTTTCAGCATTCAGAGTCCCATCAGAAGCAGTGTACAAGCTTCAAACTGAAAAACATCACTCAGAAGAATTATCTTTCAGAAGGGGACTTCTTTGAGCTATTATTCAGAAATAGAAGCTAAAAGGGCAGCAGCTCAGTAGCATGTGTTCTTGTGTTCTTTGAAACATTTTCATTTCCAGATGACCTAAAAGGTTAGCTTGGGAGCCAGTAACCTATCCTTCATAAATATGCCTTTCTAACTTTTAATATTATTTCAATTTTTCTTGAAGACTATTCCTGTCATATTAATAGCACTGATGAGAGAGCCAGTCCTTAAAAAGCTTCCTGTTCTTCTCTATTAGTTTGGGGAGTACAGTTTTCTCCAAACTCAAAAGATATCCAGACTGCACAAATTACTTTCATATTAATGTTTAAGTACTTGAAGTATGTTAAGTGATGTATTAAGTACTCAAATGTACTCACATTTCTAACCGTGCCAAACACCACTCTTAAACTAAATTCTTAGTCTTTGTAAACCAAGTATTCCCCTCCCTTTAAAGCTTAAATCCACCAGTCTCAAAGCACTCCTAGCAGATTAACTTCATAGAGAACACAGTGGAGTTTCCATTTTCTCTCATAAAACCGAACAGTGGTATCTCCTATTTTTCTCAGATCCACAAAAGGCACGCTCAGCTCTCTCAACTGCTTTGGGGATTTAAAACCCGCAACACCTGCTTCTCTGGAGAATCTTCTAACTAATAAGATTTATCTGACCAGCTAAGAGCAAGGGCATGAATCAACAAAGAGCAAGGGCATAAATCAATAACTAATAAGTTAGGACTCCTGCTCCTATGCCTGGATTCCAGTAAAGAAGAACATGTCCTCGGCCACCAGGGAAAATGCAGAAAATTTCTTAAGGAAAAAAAGAAAAATATAATCCACCCTTTCCATGAATACTCCTACCACTATTAGTGAGGTTCTCAGCATTTTCAGTTAAAATTCTCCTAACTTCAGTTTGAAATAGCTGCAGGACAAGGGACAAAGAACACTTCCCCAACACCATGGGGGGCTGCCACACTCACTGTTGTATTGCTTGTGCCACCTTCCAATTTAGAGGGCGGAAGGGAGGATGGCATCAACTGGTATCAAGCTAAACCAGGGATGGAGAACCAGTAGTTCCTTAGATGTCATCACAGCTCTCAGATCCTGTGCTGCAATTTGTTCCTTCTGGAAAGGAGGACTGGGAGAACCAGTTGCTCAGCCACCGCAAACATAGCTAAAGGTGTTAATCCACTTCTTGATCAATATGACTTTGATGACTGTTAACCATGATTGCTCCTATTTCCCCCTCAGGTACCTGTTGACAACCAGACTTTCAGTGAATAAAGCTTGCCAAATTTATTATAGAACAGTATTGCCCTCCTGTGGCCAAAGACTATTCCAAAGAAACGAATCTTACAAGAGTTCCTCTTTGTTTGTTTGTTTGTTTGTTTGTTTCTCATGCACAGCCTCAGATACACCGGGCATTCTTTCTGAAGGGAACTGACAACTACAAGATTCACCTCCAAACCCCTCCAAAACCTAGATCTAGAGCTGGTTTTGGTATGTTAAGGCATAGCAGCTGAACAGAAAAAGTAAGCAGTAGACACAATGCCAGTCCCTCTGGCTTCTTACACTTCTCCTGATGATGTTATTCATATCAAAAATTATTTGATTATCTGCATTCATCTTTCATGGTGATGTTTAATAGTGACAGCATTTTTTTCTGTCCATTATCAATTAATCAGTCCTCTTCTACTTTAGATTTACTGCCTTTTTTAATAATCCAAAAGTAGAACCTGCTCACTTTCAAAGAGATCCTCTATTCCTCCACTGGGAGCAGGCATTGCCCTTCCAGGCCTTACCCAAACCCATATAAGTAAACTGATTTTCTCTGACTTAAAAGTCTTTTGGATCAGGTCCTGAGTGACTTAGCAAACATAATGTAAGAGTCTGCAGCCACACACAGCAATAACAGAGACTACCATGCAGCTCAGGGACTGACATGCAGCTCCCCATGGCAAAACCCAAGTCCCCAGTTTTTTGATGTGTAAAGCAGAAGAGATAATCCCACCCTTGAATACATAAAGTTTTCTCTGAAATCCCCATAATTTAGCCAAACAATATACCTTAACCAACACAATTACAACCTTTTCATGGATAAAACACTTCGCGATAATAAAAACTTCTTAAATGTTGATCCATTACACACCTAAGAGAAAACTGTTGAAATAAAGAATTTATATAAATGACAGGAGAAATGTAGCTTAAAGCAGTCTAAATTCTTCACCATTATGTCAAAGTGTTGTTGAAAATCAAGTTAAAGTTTCTGTGAAATTGCACTTTACATATTCCACGGAATGTGCTTGACCCAATCTATTTCACCTGCCAATAATATTTCACCAGATAATATGACTCAGCTTTTCTGTTCAGCTGTCAAGGCTGAATAAATAAGGACAAGCAACTCCATCTTCCTTTTCTAATTGCCAGCCATGCAGTACAAGAATGACTTGCCTTTCCTTCTCACAAATGGTCTTTTTCTGACAGACACTCTTAGTTCTGCAACAAATGTAAACAGAGTATTGAAAGTCATTACCATGATGGAATTTTGAACTTTTCACCATGACTATGCCTGTTCAACCCTTGTGGCTTTTCTGAGGCATGGAACAGAAATAATCCCATGTGATCGATATCCTTGTTATAGCAAAAGAGTCAAATCTTGTCACTAACTCTAATTATAAAAAATGTGACAAATGCCCACTTTCTAGAACTGATTTATGTCATTTTTAGGGTGCAGTTATAAGAAGGAAATCCTCTATGAACTTTAATAGGTCAGAATCAATTCCAAGACAACATATATGTCTTTAATCAAGTCTTACTTCAATTTATACATATGTTTCAGTGTGTTCTACACTGGATTTTTGTGTTCTCCACTCAAGTTGAAGAAATCAGTCGCAAATAACCCATACAGCCAGAGAAATTTAGGGAATACCTCTGTGCTCAAAATATTCAAAAATATTATAAGCTGTTTCTGAAGAACACACAGCTCAAAACAGAGGATGAATAGGAATCCCGGGCCACAGCTAACTTCCTTGGCCATAGTGGTAGTTTTTCAATGTACTGGAATGCAGCTAACAATGCACACTCCACAACACAATTTTGTTCTGACTAAAATAAGATCAAATTTGATTAAAATTTTGAAAAAACGAACTTTCTTTTCATATAAGTACTAACAGCAAATTTTATTTCCTGTTCAATTTCTGAACAGTTACTTTTAACGATCATCTCAAGAGAAACAGTATCTGCTTAGCATTAGGTTCCAGAAGGATCTAGAGAATGTGATGAAAAATGAGGATTGGTACATTGAGAGAGAGAGAGAGAAAGTAGGATAAGGATTAACTCTCAACCTCTTGAAAATATCTGATATGGATTTTTAACTGTGGTTCCCTTCCAAGAACTTTTTGTTCAGACCAAGCACATAGAACTGCAGCCTGGAAGGAAGGAGAATGTTTGAAAAGGTTTTATCAAGAAAGTGGCAGTAAACACAGCTCACTTGCTCATTAATTCTATGTAATGCATGTTTAGAGATACAGGCTTGATAGCATTTGGTTTAATGGGGCAGATCATCCATGTCTACTGGATGGAGGTACAAAAAAACTAAACATTTTTCCAGCTCAAGCTCCATTGCTGTGTTACAGCACAGATGCGCACTGGCCTTATCTTTCAGCAACGTGTCCTGTAGCACAGGTGAAGAGGGACATTCAGATTTCTTCTGGAAACCCCAGAGGCATCCTTCATTTCCTCTTGTGCACGTTTTTCCTAACTCTGTGGCAACAAAGAGCCACATTTGGATCTTGCTGCTCACTCCCAAGTGCAACAAATTTTTGGTTGTTCACTTTATTTTTCCATCTTTTTTGATCAGTTTTTATTTTGGATGCTATCCAGAAAAAAACAAAGAAATAGAAATTATTAAGCTGCTCATATTTAGATTTCCATTTATTTATATTTTTGGCTGGTAAATTTGTCATCTGTAGAGCTCAATATTAGTTATGCCACATTTAAGACTACCCAGAATCATTCTTTTCATTTAACCACTTTTCCCCAGAAAACAATTTTCTTGACAATTACACTGATTTCTTTTTTTATTGGTAGTCCATCTTGCAGAAGCAACACAATCCAACTGAAAAACTGGGGATAACAGGATGCCACCAGCTAGTGCAGGCTTTCCTGCCTTTCTTCTTGCTTTTTGGCAAGAAGAATCATCCCTCCCATTGCTCACACTCACCATTTATCTTGTACATTCAGTACTTCTTGCTCTGTTGTAAAACCCTACCTGCACTTCTTCACAGCACATCTCTACCTGGATAGTCCATACTTCAGGCAAGGAGCAGGTCTTTTCTTCGGGGTCATAAGTTATTTTTCAGGCTGTTGTACCAAAACTATGAAAATTGCTCTCATTCTTGAGAATGGTGTGACCTAATCTCCCTCTACAATTATTGTCCTTTGGGGTTCGTTACTCTTGAGCAGAAGTTCAGCCACTGCTACTCAGGCTTTTTATACTGGAATGCCTCATAGCCAATAAGGATAACAAAATACCCTGAAATCAGTGTTTGACTGGTAAAGTCCTTCTAACTCAACAGTGGTCTCTCCCTCCTTGAGGAATTCTCTGTGATGCTCACTACGAAGTACTAAGATCTCAGACATAGCAGGCGTAGTAGATTATTTTCTGGCTCTGAAATCCTCTTTGAACCTTCTACAAGAAGAGTAGTTCTTTCATCTGGACTAGAAGATCTCATCTGTTTATTTGGTTTCATTTTCTATAGTTTCCATGACACTTTTGGTGCATAAACAGCTGAAACTTCAGGAACAGTAATGAGAATGAAAACTACTCCTTTTAAATTCTCAAGTGCTCGTGTCAGATCTTGTAATACTCTAAATGCCAACCCGTCTCTGAAGGCTGCTCACCAAACATTCAATTCCCTATTTAACAGTAACTTGAAAAATATTGCTACTTCTCTTCAAGAGTTCTGATAACAAACATGCCAGCAAATAATCAGTTTTCTGCATGTCTCAACAGATGCAAAAAAAGATACTGAACTACATCTGAATAATGCAGAATTGTGACATACTAGTCTTCCTTGAGTAGCTAGGAAAAGAGAGCCAGGAGTTTTGAAAGGTATAGGTATTGTTTGGTAAAGTTTGAAAACTATATACACAATGGAGGAAAAATGGAGGAAAATTATGTCTGTACTATGAATGTATACTTAGAAAGTTTTGATGTCAACACTAAACAAAAACAATGAAGGGAGCTCACGAAGATATGTAAAATAATAACATAACCCCAGTTAGATGGGAAGAGGAAGAAGCAAGAGAGGCAGAAAAGCAAGAGGCAGAAATTATTCAAGTTGGCAGCACAGCCAGAGATGAACACACAAGTACACTTGCTCAGTACTGAAGACCTCCTACTGTCACAGCTCACGTTGACAATCAGCAGTGCAGAAGCCATCAGGATTGCTGTATTACATTTCCAAGGAGAAACTCGGATCAAATTAAACTGCAACCATACTTTTAACGAGTTCTTAACTAAATTCCTGACAAAAAGGACACAGTAACTCTGACAGACAGCTGACGTAAAGGAGCACATCTGTCAGGTTTGCTTTTGCACTGCACTGTCAAATTCCAGAAAGGATGATTCAGGAGGAACAGAGTTACAATTAATTACCTATAATAGTTTTCTGAGAGAAAAATGCAGCACTTAAGTATATTGTATTCAAGGACATGGCAGCTGGCATTTTTCAGAATCCTTTTTGCTATCTCATATTCTGTTTCACTGAATTGCTCTTGCATTTTTTATTGAACTAGATCCAACCATGAGTTGCACTGATGGGCTTCATCTCAGAGGAGCAGCATTTCACAGGCAGGTAGATATGTGTTAGCAATTCATTTGTTTATTTTACATTCGTTGTTTATTTCATACTAATAATCTACAGCCGAAATTCTATTCAAAATTTACCTATATAGTTAATATTTTAAATGCAAATTTGTGGATTATAATGCATTAGTACCAGAATTATAAAACAAAGATAGTTTCTGGGATTCTAAATGCTTGAGAAACCACCTCTCATTTCAAATCTTGAACTTATTCAGTATCTAAACTCTGTCTCATTGAAACAAGTCAAGATTCACCTACAAAATCCTTATCCCCTCCACACTTATGAAGAAAGAAAGAGCCTATAAAAGCACATGTTGGGAATTAGATAGGAAGGAAAGCTGGATTCACCCCTGCAGCTAGAAGTCATCTAGAGCTGTAGTCAGGAGCATCAAAACAAAGAGCTAAGAATGCCAGTGAGTTCTTTGTTTCTTCTCAAAACAAGTCATGTTTCACTTTAATCAGCCACAAAGATCATTTCTGAAAGGGCAGAATTCATAAGTTGGTTTTCACACATCTTCAGCATCAGCCCTAAACACTTTAGCTAAGGAAGTAATTTCAGGAGGATAATGGCAATAGAAAGGTGTTACCACTTCTGAGAATTAGCTACTCTAGAGAGATGGTTTGCAATAATATTATATAAACACTTGCTCTTTTCTTTCACTAAAGTTAAGTACATAGAAGAAAGGATCCGCTACATGAGAATACCTATTTTAAAATAAATCCCAAGATGATTAGTTGTTTTTGACATTCCAGTAATTCACATTAAGGACATAGGTAAGGAGAGAGTGTAATAACAAACATTTCCCCAGCTCATCTTTTCAGTGTGTTATGCAATTAATTTTCTTCAGTTTGACATTGTTTAACTTTCTGCTTGAATGCACAGAATTAAATTCAAGGAAAATAAAGGAGCTATTTCAGAAAAAGGAAACAGTTACATAGCTTAACTTAATTTAAATGCACAAAAAAATAAAAAGTTCTCATCCCCACTACAACAGAGGAATTTTCCTATGATTCAGACTTGGAACAAAGCAGATCTAAAACTTCTGATGCTGGAAAAGGATGCATTCTCTGGGTTTGCTTAGGCAGGGAAGAGAGAGTCACCCCTGCAGAGAATCATGGAGACAGAAGCTGTGATGAAGTCTGCCCCTCTGAACTGAAAATGGAATTTGCACAGGGAAGGTAGGTTTGCAGTGATGTCTCAAGTACAGCTGTAAGCCCTTGGGCCATTTGAGGAATGAGCCTGTAAAGTGCTTTTAAGACAACTGTGATTTTCAATCCCAGTGAGCTATTGCAGATGCCTTGAGAGAATATTAGAGGAATCTAGGTCCTATTAGCCCTGCTGAAGTAGTCAAAATTGATGTCTAAAAGCTGACTCTGATCTTGGTCTGAGATTTCCAGAACAGCACACAGTGAAGGAACAGCCTTAATCCCTTGACAAACAGGATTGTGTCTTTGATGAGAGAGTTCAGCTCAGTCCAGATACATATCTCTGATTGTCTTGTCCTGGAAGACTTTAAGCACATCTGAAAAAATTCTCTTTAAATTAAGGTGAATTAGGATATAAGAACTCTATATCTCTGTAAAAAAAAAAAAGTATAAGATGCTTTCTCCTCTGTTACTAAAAGAATTAGAAAAAGAAATAGGTTCCCTCCATTTTACAAAACCATACTGAGAGGTGGACACCAGACACCAAGAATGTTTTTTGTCACCAACCAAGCAAAGACAACCAGGAATCTCCAAAGCCATCTTGATTTGGAAGGGTCCTGTGTTATCAATTCCTGACATCAATCCAAGAGCTTTTGCCAAGCATTGACCTGGATCTTTACAGGGTCAAAAACACTTTGAACTATTAATACCTAATCCAAAATATAAAAAAAAACCTGCAGGTGAAAGTAAAGATAGTAGGATTGTACGTAGTGTTAAGGTACTTTTGTGGCTCTTCACAAGATCAGATTATAACATGCTCCTATGATAAGTACTGAAGGAAGCTTTGGTTTTCCATCACCATTCAAATGGGATAGACAGATGCTTTTAGGACAGTTTTTCCTTCCCATCATATTTATTACACCTTTTTGGGACCAAATGTTGTCATTTAGAGAGCCTGTATAGTCTCTTGCAGAACAAGACTGTTGATTTTAGTCCATGGATGGAGTATCTTCAGTTATTTTAGATCAACCTTGGCTAAAATCTATTGTTTAACCAAGGGAAGAATTCAAAGTGTTCAGGAGAGTGAAGTCTAGACAGGTTACCCCCAAAATGGTGTTATTTACCCACTGTCAAAAACAGGTAACAGACTAGGAGTGATGTTGGTATGAAAAGGTACTGTGGTATCTTAGATGAATCTACAGGCAAATCTGCACTAGTTTATTCTGCAATATTTAATAAACACAAAGCTCTGAGTTTGTTATAGATATAAGATTGGCTGCTAAAATAAAACCTCCCCAAAATCCAAATAGTAAAAAATGTCAGACTTCAGAGATGAGAGGATAACTGTACAGAAACATAACTGAGGGACCTTTTGAATTAGATAGCACTTTAGCTTATTTTTTTTGTTTTGTTTGCTGCTTCATTCTGCAGAAAGGCTTTATACTATTGCTTCTCTTCCAAATGGATAGGGAAGGAAAAGTTAGTCTTTGATTGAGGACCTGTCCAAGACATCTGCTATGATGTGGCTAATTTACTAAAGCAGTAAATAGTGCTGGGATCTAGATTAATCTTCTTCTAAAGGAGGAAAAGCATAATTAAAGCACAGATATAACTGAAAACTAATCTTAATCAAATAATTTAAGATTCGTAACTGCTTGTCATTCTTAAAACTTCCACAGAGTTTTGTAGTGTATCTTTCTGAATGGAACTATAACTGCAAACATATATTATAGTCAAGAGCCAATTATTATTGCATTCATGGTTTAGACACACTTGTCCAATTTAGATAAGCACAAAGGATGTATTTATTATATTATCTGAATGAAGATAAAAGGTCAGTCAATGGGTCGCTGCTACCTTAACTAAAACGGAGCATGACCTCAAAAGCAGCCTACAAATAACCAAACAAAAAACCCCAACCAGATAATGTTGTTTCACAACTATTTGCCTCCCATACATAAAAATGTCCTAAATTTACTTAAATTAGGACAAAAAGACAAGTGTACATGTAATTTTTTACCAGGGCAGACAGGAAAGGGAGTGTTTAAGGAGATGATTAGTGGTGGTTTATAATTTATGTTAGGTTAAAGAGGAGGAGTAGGGCACAATTTGTTGCCCAGTATGCTGTTGGATGCTCTCAACAGATACAAGGGTATATTGTATTACAGAAATTAAATCAGTCTTGGAGCAGTTATGAGTCACCTAGGTCAGGCTTTGGCTTGTGCTGTTTTCTAATTAAACATTTAGAAAAAAAAGAATTTATGATTGAAATATAATGTTGAGGTACTGCAGACTTACAGAACCAAGGATAGAATCAGGGTCTGCAGATACTAATAGCTACTGTCATTTTTTGGTCTTTACAGTGATCCTGAGACCATGCTTAAGGTTCTGTTAAATACATGTAAGACCTTTCCATGTTTTCAAATATAGAGAATTAGGTAGAAAGTTAGTAGAATTCCAGACACTCACACTACAACAGCACAGAATGGAGTGTTGATCATAAAATATACTAACGTGATATCTTTTCAAATATGTCCAGGTTTGCCATAGTACAAGTTAGGACTTTCTTATAGCATGTATTATATTTAAGGAAAGTAAACATCAGCAATTTCATTTCACTGGTGGATTATGCATATCTGCAAAACTAAAAATCAGGGAACAAGGATAATGGATATATTTAGTTTGTATTTAAGCTACAGCTGGGGTTAAGTTTATAAACAGGAGTAGAAACAAAGAGAACTGGGAAAGCAGAACTTGCATTATTTGTTAATCTTCTTATCTCCAGAAACAAAAGAGAGAAGGAGTGATGAAAAGAGGGTGATAATTACATAAAAGTCTGATAAAAGTATAGATCATGTAATTCAGGCTTGGGCCCAGAACAAAGGGGAAAATTAAAACTTTATGAAATAAACTGATGGATGTTGCATTCCTCAAAGACTTAAACAGGGGATGGAATTGTGCAGATACAATTGGTTTTCAGTTTTCAACTACAGAGTGAATTGTAACTGGTGTTGCAATTGTATCCTGGGCTGTATCAAAAGAAGGGTGACCAGCAGGTCAAAGAAGGTGATTCTCCCAAGTACTTGGCTCTTGTGAGAACCCACCTGAAGGAATACTTTCAGTTCTGGAATCTCCAGTAGAAGAAATTCATGGATCTGCTCAAACAGGTTCAGAGGAGACCATGAAGAGGCTCAGAGGTCTGGAGCACCTCTCTTATGAAAACAGGTTGAGAGAGTTAGGGTTGTTCAGCCTGGGGAAGAGGCCTGGGGAAACCTTAGTGCACCCTTCCAGTAACTAAAGAGGATATACAAGAGAGCTGGAGATAAACTCTTAATAAGGGATGTAGTCATAAGTAAACTTGTTATTTCCTCCTTTTTTCTCCTTTTTCCAGCCTTGTCCTGATCCTCAGGGCTCTTGTTATGGATCTGCATGCCCCAGCCTGGCTTTTGGCCAGTCTGTGCCAGGAACCTAATGGAATCTGGAAGTCACAACACTGTGGCTGGTCCTTCCCCTTCTGTGGTTTCCTTGCTTTCATCAGCTCAGCAAATCTGGGCAATCCTGACAATTTGCCCATTATGATGCACTCATTTTCTATCAATTTCCCCATCTGAGGCCCATCTATGTGACCCCAGCATTCCTGAGTCCTGCCAGAAGCCAGATATGCTCTCCCTTTCCAGGAGACAGCCCCATGCCCCTTTATGGGACCCCCAAGTCCATGTGGAGGGCTGGGAGTGGGTGGTCCCACAGTGCTGCCAGAGGAGCAGACAGGACGCTCCTGTGTACCTCTCCCTCACCAAAATGAAGCATCAGGTCACCAGGGAGGAAGGTAAGCACGAAACATCCCCCTGGGCACCTGCCAGAGCAGATTTTGGCTGGTGCCCAGCTGTGCAAGCAGAGGCCCCTGCACTGTGAGAAGGTGTTCTGGCCTCTCCCTCATCCTGTTTCTGGTATCACCCTCACTGCCACCCCAGCATGGTTCTGGGGGTGACAGTGCTGCTGTCCCCTGTGATCCAAGGTCGCTGGGCAGCTGTGCTGGTGCAACAGGCTCAGTATCCACAAGAATGGACAAGTAAGTCCTCAGAGCTGATATTCTGAGCCCCCAGCCCTGCACTGCCAACAGCCCCAGGCACATACCCTCTTTTCCCCTCTTGCAGTACCAGACCAGCGGGCTGAGCCAGAGAGGGGCCAATGAAGAGGGAT
This sequence comes from Neopelma chrysocephalum, assembly GCF_003984885.1. NCBI lineage: Eukaryota > Metazoa > Chordata > Aves > Passeriformes > Pipridae > Neopelma > Neopelma chrysocephalum. The sequence continues at coordinate 760,677 of NW_020897731.1, read as the reverse complement.
TCTATGACTTCCTCTTCCCCAGTATCCAGCAAGAGCTGAAGCAGGTGGCACACAAGGTGAGGTTGTGGGGTCACCATGTCCCACATCTAGCAGCACATGAGCCAGCAACGCCGCAGGGATGATCTGGCAGACAGATGCAAGTAAGCCACCAGATCCACAATTACCCAAAAAGGCTCATTTCTGGAGAAATTAGGCATTTTGAGAGAGTATGTGATTTTATCAGTCGTCTGGTCTCACCAGCCAGGCAGCCCACCAGGAGTGATGAGCAAGGGCTAACTGGGCTCCCTGGGGACATTTGGTACTGACACCAGCTGTCCCTGTGCCATCCCCAGAGGGGCTGCATCTGCCAGCTGGAGGGACATCTCGACCACTTGCTGAGGCCAGCAATGTCCCAAAATTTCCACTTCTTTTGTGGTAGCAAGCAATGTTGCATCTCCCAGTCTTCTGGGGAATTCAAGTGAGTACACCCCTCAGAGTCAGAGATAGGACCAGGGTGGAGGAGGGTTGGCGCTGAGCTGTCACCTCTGTCCTGAAGGTTATTCTACTGGAAGCACCAACCAGTGCAGTAGGTGGGCAGTGCAGCAGGACCAGACTCCCTGCTTCATCTGCCAGCAGGTGGTGGTGGGGTGGCCCTGTCATGACACCTTGATCTGTCCCACTAGTCCCAGCAGCTGGTTCCACCATCACTGCATCCAGTCAGGCAGCACTGCCCCCAGCCCCTGACATCACCTCTGCTGTCACCCCATTGTCCATCTCGGGTGGAGTGAGCGGAACCCCTACTGCTGACACCAGCTCTGCCCCAGGGTCTGGCACTGTGTCCTGCCCTGCACCGCTCCTGCTGCCCACTCTGCCAAGTGGTGCAGACCTTCCAGGCAGAGATGTTTAAAATTCCCAGTAGGTCAGTGCCCTCCTCACTGCCTTCCTCCTGTCCCACAATGGTTGGTCTCCAGGTGCTGCCAGGGGATCCCTTTCACCCCTGGTGCTGAGCACTGCCCTGCACTGGCAGGGATGCTGCCTGGGAGGAGGATGGGCCATCAGTGAGCACTTCCAGTAGCCCAGCTCCTGTGACACTGTCCAATGCCTATGCCTGGCAGGACTGGAGTAGTCAGAGAAGAAAGGATGAGTGCCAGTGGCCCTGGTCCCCACAACTCTTTAGTGAGGACCTTTTAGCAGCCTTCTGCTATCTAAAGGGTGCTTACAGGAAAGGAGGGACTCTTGATAAGGCACTGTAGGGATAGGACAAGGGAGAACAGTTTAAACTGAGAGGAGGTTTGGATTATATATTAGGAAAAAATTCTTGACTGTGAGGGTGGTGAGACACCGGTACAGGTTGCCCAGAGAAACTGTGGATGCCCCATCCCTGGAGGTGTTCAAGGCCAGGTTAGATGGGGCTTTGAGCAACCTGGGCTGGTGGAAGGTGTCCCTGCCTATGGCAGGGGAAGTGGAACCAGATGATCTCTAAGTTCCCTTCCATCCAAAACCATTCTAGGATTCTATGATTGGATTCTTGCCCTGCTCCAGAGCTGTAGGCAGCCTGCCGGCTGGTCTTCCATCCTTCCTGTCCCCAGGGTGAAGCAAGGATTTACAACTCTAAGGATTTTAGTTTTGGCTGTGATCTGCAGCCTCTTGGCAGTTAAGTTTTTGCCATTACTGCTTGCCCACTTCTTCCCAAGCAGGATAGCTTCATCCAATTTAGACGCTCTCTAATGACTTAGCCCCCCCAAAAAACAAACACTCCAGTATCAGGGAGGAGATGGTGCATTAACAGTAAGAGCTGGAGGGAAGACAGGATTCTGCTGGCACCCACTGAGATCAGCTTATTGCAATGTTGCAAATGAAACCTCAAGTAGGTCCTAGCACAGCTGGAAAAGGGAAGCATTTGCAATCATAGAATCACAGAATATCATGAGTTGAAAAGTTGGAAGGGAACAACTATTATCACCAAAGTCCAACTCCTAGTCCTGCACAGGAGAGTCCCAAGAGTCACACTGTATGCCTGGGAGTGTTGTCCAAATGCTTCTTGACCTCAGACAGGCTTGGTGTGACAGCAGTGTGATATAATCAGTTACTAAACATCCCAACAGTACACACGCAGAAAGAAGCCACAAAACTTGCTACTTCCTCCTTTTTTAGCTTTTTCTTGCCTTGTTCTGATTTTCCTCAGGGTGCTGGTTAAGGAACTTCATGTCTCAGTCTGGCTTTTAGCCAGCAGGTCACTGTAGCAGCAGTAGTGTAGGTATCACAAGGTTTTGGGCTCTGGTCATTGCCTGCCAGACACTCAAATGGAATCTGAAAGTTGCAGATCTGTGGCCAGTGCTTCCCCTTCTGTGGTCTCCTTGATCTCTCCAGATCAGCAAAACTGGGCAATCCTGGCATAATTTCTCTGGATGCATCTCTGGATGTACTCATTTTCTCTGATTGAATCTCTGGGGGAATAGGAGGGCAGTGGCAGCAGGGGCTGAGCACTGTGCAGAGGAGATCAGCCCCCACCACAGTCCCCATGCCCATTGTCTGGTACTGCACAGGTCAGTAACCCCCCAGGGATGCTCTGGCAGACAGCTGCAGGAAACCCATCAGATCCTCATTTATGCAATAAGGCTCAATCCTGCAAAAATTCATGATTTTGAGAGGGTATGTGTCTTTATCAGTGTTCCAGTCTCACCAGCCAGGCAGCTCACCTGGGCAAGGGCTAACTGGGCTCCCTGGGGGCATGTGGCACTGACATTAGCTGCCGCTGTGCCATCCCCAAAGGGGCTGCATCTGCCAGGTGTGGGGCACCTCAGGTACCCACCAGGGCCAGCAATGCCCCAAAACTTCCACTTTCTCTGTGGTAACAAGCAATGCTGCATCTCCCAGATTTTACCCAGCATTACCCCCAGCTCCTGACATCACCCCTGCCTTCACTCCATTGACCAGCTCCAGGGCAATCAGAGAATGATTTGTTTGGAAGGGATCTTAAATATCATCTCATTCCAACCAGGGACACCTTCCACTAGACCAGGTTGGTCAGAACCCCATCCAACCTGGCCTTGAACACTTCCGGGGATGGGTCATCCACAACTTCTTTGGGCAACCTGTATCAGTGTCTCAACATCCTCATAGTAAAAAAAATTTCTTTCTAACATGTAATCTAAACCTCCTCTCTTTCAGTTTAAAGCCATTCCTCCTTGTCCTGTCACTGCATGCCCTTGTCAAAAGTCCCTCTCCAGCTGTCTCACAGGCCCCCGTTAGGTACTGGAAGGTGACAGAAGGTCTCTCCAGAGCTTTCTCTTCTCCAGGATGAACAACCCCAACTCTCTCAGCCTGTCTTCACAGCAGAGGTGCTCCAACCCTTGGATCATCTTTGTGGCCTCCTCTGGATTCAATTCAACAGTTCTACATCCTTCTTGTGTTGGGGACCCCAGACATGGACACAGTATTCCATGTGCGAGTTTTTAATCCTCCTTGATCTGTAAAACAGTGAAGTTGTTCTGCAAAAGCACCTCAGGTTTTGGGGGAAGTCTCTTTCTTTTGTAGGTCCTTGCCTTTGCAAGTTTCCATTCTTCCACATTGATCCTCTTCCCTTCTGTGTGTGCCATCAGGAGAGTTTCTCTGTGTGTCATCAGGGGAGTTTCTGGCTGTTTGGCTGCAGGCAGTGTGTCCACTGCAGACTGCGCTTGGAGTCAGCTTTCTAACTCCTTCTCAGCCTCTCTAATGGTGTGTGGCCTTCTCACTGCCTCCTGCAGCTCAGCCACCTGCTGGTGCAGGTCCTCCACCTGGGCACACCTTCACATCGTCTGTGGGCAGGTCTGTCCAGGCCCCGGGAGAAGTGTCTTGGCGCTTCCTGCAACTGAGGTCTGCACTGCAGTCTCTCCCCTCAGCAGCTCCATTTGGGTGTAGGCATCAGCCACCACCGGGGTAGATGGTGCAGGACCCCCAATCAGAGCTGCAGCCTTTGCTCTTAGATGACAGCCCACCATTCTGCTTTGGAGTTCAGGTAGGATAAGTGCCCTCAACCTGTGTAGGAGGTCACAGAACATGCTCGGTTGCTGGGTTATGTGGACTTCAAGTCTCTCCACTCAACCAGTGGAATGCCCCATCTTCCAAGATGTGCCCTTTTGCTCCCCAGGGCTGCCTTTTGTGGCAGTGGGGGTGGCTGTCATGATTCCTGGTGCACCCACGATTCTTGGGCCACTCTTGGGAGAGTTACCAGCTCCTGGTGGGTCACTGAACATCCCTGCAGTTTCCCTGGCTCAGGACCCTCGCAACCTTCCATTCCACTGTGAGATGGGCGTTCCCCAGAGCTCTTTGCCTAGCAAAAATCATGACATTTTTGTTTATTTTATTGTGTGTAAATACATGAATCAAAAGGGGTCCTGACCTGTAGGTCTTGCTTCAGCCAGAGGATGACCACAAAGATGTCCTTCTAGTGCTACTTTGATATCAATGCTACAGCAGCAGGTAGGAAGCATGTCCCAGGCTGACATTCTTGTTAGTCCCTTGCACGCTGCATTTCAGACACCTTTCCCTCAGTATAAGATGTGTCCAGTACGAGAGTAGGGCAGCATTGGGTTACCCCTCTGTGACAGCTGCACATAGTTGCTACTTGTGTTAACTTCAAAAGATTGTTCTTTTATATCCAGAAGACTTGCTTTGTCGTTTCTGTGTTAATTTTTATTTTTTCATTCTGTCCTATTTGTAAGATTCCTTTCTCACTTAATTGTTTGTTTCTATATCTAAAAGACAGCAGATGTAGATTGCTGACCTCTGTGAGGCCAATAATGAGAATTCAGGTTACCTGAAACAACTTATTTACCCTCATAGATCCAGCAGGAAAAGGCCAAATAAAAAGAGGTTAATTCCCCATCCCAGAAGGTAATTTCCAAATGCCCCCACCAGTCCACACTCAGAAAGTAAGCCACAAAACTTGCTACTTCCTCCCTGATTTTCCTCAGGGGGAAAAGCCCCCTGGTTAGGGGGCTTTGTGGCTCTGCTTGGCTGTTGGCCAGTGGGATCACTGCAGCAGTAGGGTTGGTGTCACAGTAGTTTAGGCTCTGGACAATCCCTGTCAAGCACCCAAATGGAATCTTAAAGTCACAGCCCCATGGCCTGTGCTTGCCCTTCTGTGGTCTCCTTGACTTCTCCAGGTCAGCAAAACTGAGCATAATTTTCCTAGTATGATGCACTCATTTTCTCTCCTTGAAACTCAGGGGGAATAGAAGGAGGGGAGCAGCAGCAGAGGCTGAGCATCGTGCAGAGGATAACTCTGCAGCCACCACAGCTCCAGCCCCACTTGTGTTCCCTCAGCCCCTGCAGTACTACAAAGTCCACCACTAAACCATGTACCTAAGCATAACATTTACATATATTCTAAATGTCTTCAGGGATGGTTACTCCACTACTTTCCTGGACAGGCTGTTCCAGTGCTTGACAACCCTTTCAGAGAAGAAATTTTTCATAATGTGCCCTGGCTCAACTTGAAGCCATTTCCTCTCCTCCTGTCACTTGTTACTTGGGAGACTAATCTCCACCTCACTTCAGCCTCCTTTCAAGTAGTTGCAGAGAGCAATATGGTCTCCCCGCTGCCTCCTCCTCTCCAGGCAAAACAAATCCAGCTCCCTCAGCCGCTCCTCCTAAGACTTCTTCTCTTTTGAATCTGAAAGTCGCAGACCTGTGGCCAGCACTTCTTCTTCTGCGGTTTCTTTGCCTTCTCCAGCTCAGCAAAACTGGATGATCCTTACATAGTTTTCCTAGAATGATACACGTATTTTCTTTCCTTGAAATCCTGCACCCACCCAGTGGTAGGGGTACAAAAGGAGGTCAGCAGCAGTAGGGGCCAGGCATCGTGCAGAGGAGAGCCCTGCAGCCACCCCAGCTCCAGCCTCACTCGTGGTGCCCTCAGCACTCCCAGCACCATGAAGGTCCTTGCAGCCGCCATGGCTGTTCTGCTCCTTGTGGGCATCTGCTCCCTGGCTGAGGCTGATCCTGGAGACTCCAGCATTGGCACACCATTCCAGCCGCAAGGTATGCTCTCCTTCTCTGGGAAAGAGCCCCATCCCTATTGAGGGGACCCTTGTGTCCATGGGAAGGCTGGGAGCAGATGGTCATCACCAATGCAGGGACTCAGACTCAGACGTGGAGGCTTCCACGGGGTGTCCCCAGAGGATACAGCACAGCTGACAGCGGATCCCCTGGGAGCCACAGGCAGAGCCTCTGCCACAGTGTGGGGTCTCACTGGGCCTTCCTCTGTACCCTCACAGACATCATCCCCACCTCTTGCTGCTTCAACTACTTGTCACGCCCCGTTCCACGCAGACTGATCGCCTCCGCCCACAGGACCAGCAACGCCTGCCCACAACCAGCCGTGATGTGAGTACCCAGCATTGGCAGGGGTCGGGGGCAACAGCCAGGGCAGCACCCCAAGGATGTCCAAGGGTGTACGGGAGGGACAGGGACACCCAGGGCGCTGCCAGCAGGACCCAATGCAGGCACCCTGCTGCCCTGGCTGAGCATCTCAACACTGCTTTTTCCCCAACAGCGTGGTCACCAGGAACGGGAAGATGCTCTGCGCAGACCCTGAGACACGCTGGGTGCAGCGATATCTGAAGGACTTAGAGATACTGGAGTCCTGACTCTTCCCCACTGCTGCCCCAGTGCAACGAACTCGACCCTCAGCACCAAACACACAACAAGAATGCTTGAGCTGCATCATTCTTCAATAGGAAAATTTATTACAGTTGACATACATTCGCAAACTAAATTTTGCTTGCTAGAGTGAAAATACAAAAGCTATTAACGTGTCTAAATAAAGTGTTTGGCTTGTCAGACCCTTTGGGTGTCTCTGAAGTCCCTGTTGGAGCCCTGACGTGACAGAAGGGACCCATGGGTAGCCCCTTGCCCTCCTCACTCCATGGTTTCACTACTCCCCCAGCTCCCACAGTACTTCTCCCTCTCCAGCCCGGACTCAGCTCCTGCTCTCCAGCATGACCCAGACATACCTGTGGGGTGACACCACCATCTCACCCATTTTTTGGGACCCTCCCCACACAGCACATGTGGTAACAACCCTCCTGGGCCAGGCAGCCCTGCTGGGCATCTGCCACCAACTCAGTGACATATTTGCCGCAAACACTGGAGGCTCAGGACAGTCTTTGACTGCACCAACATCCCCACTCCTAGACATTGCCCTCAGGCCCTGACACCACCTCTGTCCTCACCCCATTGCCCAGCTCTGGGGAAGGGAGTGGGACATCTCTGCAGCTGACACCAGCTCTGCCCCAGGGCCACTCTCTGCCCTGCACCACTTCTGCTTGGGCCAGGACACACAGAACAATACCAAACAGTCACCTGACACAGATGTAAGGGCACAAGAGAATGAGATCCAACAAGCCAACATAAGCAAACTAATGGTGCTGCAGCCCTTCTCTATTTCTAAAAAAATCCACAGTGTAGCTCAAAAACTCAGACAAACAAATGCATAAAGCTGTGCACAAGTACACTCAAAACAAGAAGAAGGGTAGGAACCTGTATGAGTTTATATAGCATGGAAGTTGAATTTATTTGCAGAGAGCCTGAAAACTCAATCAGTACTTCAAATGGCAGACAAGAAAAAACACCTATTCCAAAGTGATTCAAAAATATATATATTCACTGTAATAATAAGAATAAAACAAGCTCTAAATCCTAAAACTGATGTGTAGAGCTCTGCAAGATTTGGGCAAGGCTCATTGGTTTCTTTCCCCACGACTGGTTTGCCGTACTTCAATGTGTACTTCAATGCTCATTTCAGTTGCTCTTCAATGCAACATATATTGCAATGCCTTTACCCACTTGTGCCATTTAGTCTTACAGCCACAGCTTCTAGGATAGTGACACTGAGAATCTCTGACTTGGGAAAACGTGGAAGAGAAAAGAGGCTTTTATATTGCTTACAAGGCAAAAATGAGAGCTCAGTAAAAATCCTCCCTGGGGCATTGTTTTCAGAAATCTCATTATAGTTTAGGCAATCTATTTGTTCTCATAGAACTGATTTATAATGCATGAAGGCTTGGTGTTTACAGTACTACAGAGCTACTCTTTAATTTGATCAAGGTCACACGTGAGATCTGAGGTGAATTTGAGAAGTAACCTTTTGCTTCCACTGCCAGTTAGTCTCACGAAAGTAACTCCACTACTACATTGCTAAATAAGCTCAACACAAAATTGTCCGACTATGCTGAAAAACCTGTTCTACACAAGCTTTGAAGTGTGCAGAAGAGGATTCATCGAGAAGGAACATCTTCCTTCATCACCTTCCCATCAGAAACACCCATGGAGTTTGCTGTATATCTCCTGCACTTCTTGCATAGCAGCATTATATTTTAGTGCATTTTCTTAAAACTGAAGAGGATATATACCAACCCTGGATTAAATATTGGTCATTTTCACAGCATCATGGGGGTTTTTTGTCTAAATAAAGCTTGACTTAGTCCTCTCCAAAGATTTCCTATTGCCCACTGCACCTCTTGGCTGGCTCCTTGAGGAGGAAGCACTGTGGTGGAAGGTTGGCACAGGCTCCTGCCCAAGAGCTGCACTCTAAACACTGATCACTGAACCCAGAGCCATTCCCAGAGTCTGCCCCTCGATAACAACCTAATCTACTTGTTACCGCGTTTCTCACAATCCTCCTTCTCCCGGCACCATCATCCCTCTGTGCCGTCCCGGGTAGAGATGCCCTCCACTGCCACCTCCAAGGGGGAACAGTCCTTCTTCCCCTCCTACGGTGCACAGGGGGATTCATCCCCGTTCTTGCCTTCCACCCTCCCTGAGCTGCCTTTTCTTTTTCTGTGTACTCTTGAACATTGTGCTGATATCTGGAAACTTCGTTTGATCAAAATCAGTGGCGTTCAAACACACCCGTGTCCGCTTTTCCTCGCACAGCTGACAGCAACACCTCGCTGCGGGACGCACAGAGCGCAGGAGAGCGTTCGCTGCAGTCACTACAGCTGGGGGGAAAGAAACACGCAGAAACTGCCACACTCAGCATATTTGCTGAAGCAAGGGCTCAGGATAATGACACGGAGCGCTCGATTGTTGACCTAAACTGGACTCCCAACCAGTTTTCCAGCACCGACATCCCCTCCCTGGCCGAGGTGGGCGCGGAGCATCTCGGGACTTGTAGTTCCCGGTGCGGCGCGATATGGCGGCTCCCCGGGCTCTGGCGGCTCTCGCCGCCGCGCTGCTCCTCGCTGCCGCCGGCCAGGCCAACAAGTACTCCCGAGAGGCCAATGAGGGGCTGGCGGCCGCCGGCGGCAAGCGGCGGGAGGCCGGGGAGTTCCGGGTGGTGAAGCTGAACCAGATCTGGGAGAAGGCGCAGCGGGTGAGTGCCGCGGAGCGGGGCGATGGCGGCGCCCGGAGGGGGAGCAGGGGTCGGGCCAGGCCGCTTCGGACACTCATTCCCTGTCAGCCGCCTCAGGAGATGGAGTACGGGGAGCTGCGTGTGAGGAGAGATCGAGGCTGTTCGGTGCTGGGCCGCCGGGCTGGGGCGCCTTTTGCTGTGTTCTCGGTCATGGCTGTCCCCGGCCGGCAGCGCAGGGACCCGCTCCGTGGGGGCTGTGCCGGCGGCGGGGAACAGCCGTGCTGTGCAAAGTGTTCTCTCGGCAGACGAGATACGTATCTGTGTTCTGGGAAGTGTTGATCTTCCCGTGTTTAAAAATCTTGCAGTTAAACCACATGGCCAGGAAGTTGGAAGAGGGGAGGGAAGTCCCTCTGGTGCCATGGAGGATCTGAGACTGGCTCCAGTGCTGGTCGAATGCTTTAGCCCTGTCGCTCAGGGCTGTGATGCTCTCATCTGGCTGAAGACCTTAGTTCCTATTCTGCACAGGACAGGGTCTCACTGAGGAAGAAACCCTGCACCTTGCTGGTTGTGTCACCCTCATTCACACCAAGTCATGTAGACACATGCAGGGGCACCAACAAATGGATATCACCATTCCCACAGGAGAGCCTTAATTTTGACAGTGATACTTGAGTTTCTCTCATTTTGAGCTACGAAACAATATTTAATTAAAGTGAAAATACAGTAAAAATATTTAATCACAGTGGAAGTATTTGCTTAGAAAGAAGCAGAACAGCTCCAACAGGAGAAGAGCGCACTGCACATACCCCTGACTGTTGTGGACCTTGGAGATTAGGGTCATGACTGGCAAAGATTCAGTTCTTTCAGGCAAAGAAATATAGTTAATATTTCCAGTTAATATTCTGGATCTTCTGTATCCTGAATGGACATTCCTCAGCCTGAGCTACTGAATTAGAGGTAGGGCATCCCTGGGTTTAGTTGAAAACTAGAACCCTGCCATAATGCTGCTTCCCAATGTGCCAAAAGACGGTATCAAAAATATTCCTTCCCTTAGTGGGAGAAGGATTGAATGTGGCATAGGGTAATGTGTATTAATGGAACTCCAGCTGTGAACTGAGCTGAAGAAGAAACAACATGGAGACTAGAAATAATCTATACTAGTATTGCCAGTTTCCTCTTACCTTTCCAATTACAGCCATTTTTAATTTTCATACCTGGATCTTCTGGAATTAAAATGTAAGATGCTTTACATCATCTACGGTAAGATACTAAACTATAAAATTAACTCTGTCAGTAAAGAACTAAGGTTTAGTAAATTCTACGTGAGCCAGATTTTAGAGATGCAACACCTACTTGAACTAAATTTGCCACCTTCTAAATTTCACCTTTGAGTACAACTGACACACAGTCTGTGTTTTATAAAGCAATTTTTCAGTATATCTGGGCAATACATGAAATAAGAGGAAAACTATGTGTTGCACCTGTGTTGAAATATTTGCATGTGCCAATGCTGAACTCTCTTTCCTTCGTTTTGGTAGTGGTAGAGATAGTACTGAAAACAGGGAACTTCTCTGTTGTGACGTAAAAGATAGATTCTGCAATTCAACATGGCAACACACAGCAGCATGAGCAGTCCTTAGGAAAGCCCCAAAATGTTACTTAGTGGGACCAGGAGCTGGCAAGCCAGAATTCCTTCTCGTTTCCCTGAGAGTAGGAGGGAGGGGTTGATCTTTCTCCAGCATCTCTTTTCATAGGTATATGCTTAATATAAAAAATTTAAAAAGTTATCTTATTGCAAGATTTCTGCTTAGTCAGACCCTAATTCTACAGTTGTTTGAACCAGTGGCAAAAACTCTGTAGATTTCATGTGTGTGATTTGGCCCGTTGTCTTTAACAACCCACTATGCCGTGGCTGTTGCCATTGGTGCTGTTCCAGCATCACTTGTTAAGGGGATTCCTGGCCATCCCAAAGCAGCACTGGGCTCCAGCATCTGGGCGATGTTACACCTAAAAAGTTTATAGGAAAGAACCCTTTCCTCTGAAAAGCAACGGTGTAGGTAATGACGTTGCAGGTAGTGACTGTAGCCAGGCAAACAGCAAATGACTTAATTGTTGTAATGTTTGACAGATTTCCAGCAGTCATTTCCAGAATTGCCAGGTACCTAACTTGGATGTTAATTTCCAGGCAGCATTAGGAATGAAGAGTAAGGAATGAATGTAAGGAACTTGTTGCTTTGTTATTTAATCATTAAACTTAGCCTTGCACCTCTCCTTCTAGTTAGTTATTCCAGCATATAGATGGAAGTAAAGTCCACTAACACCTTATTCCAGATGTTAGTAAAGTGACGAGGATTCTTACCCACTGACATTTTTCACCTGGTGTTTTTTAGGGTCCTACGTGAGATGACCTTGAAGGAAGCAGTTCTTGAGCTGAATACTTTAAATTAACTTATGTATTCACTCTGTGTTACATGAATGAGACAGGCAAGGGGCTTCCAACAGCTTTCAGAGGATTTATAATGCTTAAAAGGACAGTTACTTGAGCTTTGTACTAAATTGTAATGAGAATCAGAAAAATATTACTGGAATTGGGAGAATTTTAATAGAATCTTTCTCTTTTTTTCCCTTAAAGAGCAGTGGACTGATGTAGTTCCTTAGTTTTTACTAAGAGTTTAAGGATGTCCAAAATCTGGAAGTTCAGAAGTTCAGGTTCAACTTACAGCAGTGCAGCTTAGCCAGCTGCATAGTAGTCATCGTCTCTGTTCCTGTTTTCTCTACAGTTCACAAAATTTCAGGCTGACCTGGCATTCATTTTAACTCTAATTTTTTTTTATTTTCATATCTTTAGCCTCAATGTTTTATCTTTTTGTTCTGTTATGCCAGACAGAAATACCTCTAGATTTTGTATGTTTTAATGCACATAAACCATGTTAAGAAGTGTTCTGAGAATTTTTTTCATTTTGAATCATAGTAAAAATTGCTGATGAAGTGTCTTTGACCTGCAAGGCCATTGTCAGTGACCTGGTAGTCTGAAAAACTGTACTAACCAATGAAGTTTACCAACTCACTGTAAGTATATGTTTGGAAGGTGGTCCACAAGAAAGCACACATGATGACAATGGCACCTTGTTTGAGAAAAATTGCAGTGTTACAATATCTATCCGGGCTTCTGAGGTAACTCTGCAGCAAGAGGTGACTGCACATAACTGAATACAAACCTTTCTCTGTTCTTGTTAGCTCCATCTTTCTGCTGTGAAACTGGCGGAGTTGCACAGTGATCTAAAAATACAAGAAAAGGATGAGCTAAGCTGGAAAAAACTGAAGGCTGAAGGGCTAGATGAAGATGGAGAGAAAGAAGCCAAACTCAGACGCAACTTAAATGGTAAGAAAGAAGAAGTTTAAACATTGAATCAGACACATACCCAGTTAGACACCTGTGTTTGTGTTCGAACCATTAAATAACAGGTTGTCTGTCTGGACACTGAGCACACACAAGCTCTTTGGAGGTCAGTAGGGAGCTGCAGCAGGCTAGCAGATTCCTTTGCTCCTGATATTTTCGGAAGAGGTCATTAAACCTGGGAACTCCGTGTCTTAAACTGTTAGGTTTTCCTTCATGAGCTGTAAAATCCAGCTCTACAAGTCAAGGATGTAGCCAATCTTTCATCTTCCATACATCCATAGTTGGTTCTCATGTTTCTCTGTCTTCTATTCCTTTGCAGTCATTATGACTAAATATGGAATGAATGGAAAGAAGGACTCTCAACTTGTTGATACCAACTATATTAAAGATGGTACAGAAAGTGACACACTAGATGATCCGAGACTGGAAAAGTTATGGAGCAAGGTGAGTACAGTTTCCAGGAACTGGAGTATTGGAAATCAGTGTTTCTTCATTGAACTGTTGGCTGTATCTTCTGAGAGCCCCAAGACTTGGAAGTGATAAGCTTTACTACTGTTCTGTTAAGTACTGGCCAAGCTTCTATGCTCTGTAGCTCACATCTTTGTGCCCTGAGGGCATCCCACCTGCATCCAGATCATCCAGGTGTGGCAGGTTGTCTTTGCAAAATAAAACACCTGCATTGGTCTGCATGAAGGAAAGAGCCTGGGTCCACTGAGCTCATATGGAGAATTTCAGTCAAATTTCATTGAATTTATGATTTCCCTGAGTGTGACTATCACACTGTGTATTAGTATATCTATGGTGTTTTTCACAGTTTTCTTATTGTTGTTTATCAGGTTTTTTTAAAAAATGCATTTAAAATAGAACCATTTCATAGGCTGCTTACAAGTGAAATATATGAGGGGAGGGGTTTTAAATAAGAACTTTCCCAGTCTAGTATTCAAGTGGAAATTTCCAGGATATGCATTCATGTTTAAAAAGTGTGGCTTTAGAAGTCGGAAGAAAACTTCTTTTTGACATGATTAAAGCCACCTTATCCATCAATGTCTAAATCCTGACCTCATACTAATATTAAGAGAATTAAAAGATCTGAGGAAAAGCTGCACTTAATAATTTTCTAAATGTGGTGGGAAGTGGAAAGACGTTTTGGCATGTGAGTGCACTTAAAAGCACTTGGCCTGGAAAATATAATCAGCTCATGTTTCTTTCAGGCCAAGACCTCTGGGAAGTTCTCTGATGAGGAGTTGGATAAGCTTTGGCGAGAATTTAAGCATCACAAAGAAAAGATTCATGAATACAATATTCTGTTGGAAACTGTGAGCAGAACAGAAGGTACCTGAACATTTCTCTGATGTTTCGAGATCAGTACAACTCTCTTCTCTGCCCATTGCTTCTATTGTTTCCAAACTTCTTTGAAACTCCTGACATTTCTGTCAGAACTGCTTGCAGATGCTGACATTTTCAAATACTTACTGGGTTTAATTCTGCATTAGCTGCCAAAGATCTTGCCAGCTAATAAAAATGTTGCCATTTTAGTTTTCTGATTCTGCCTGCATTTCAAGCAGCTAAGATACCATCAGATTAACAATGATGGTCATAGTAGTTAACTGGAAATTGTGCAGCAAGCTGCTGCAAAATGTGGTTCTAAAATCTGCAGAACATGCATGTTTTATCTCACCAGCTGGGAGCCCAAGAGGATATACTCAAATATCTTAGGCACCGAGCCTGAGGTGTATTAGAGCATCAAGGATCTGAATCCAGCTTGCTGTACTAATCTGAGCTAAAATTCTGAGAGCTGAAGAATTCTAAAGCTGATAGTTTGATGTTTGCATTGTATAGTCCAAGCTGGAAGCTGCTGAAAGTCATTTCACTGTCAGATATTCCGGTTGGTCCAGGGAAGAAGGCAAGGGACTCATCAACCATCCCTATCCCATTTCCTTAGCATCTTTTATTCACCTTTGATTTGGTGGATTTCTGGAGCTTTTGACCTATAAAGATTTGGCCTACAATCAGTAACTCTGGTTCTTCTTCAACAGATATCCACAAAAATGTTATCAATCCATCTGAAGAGAACCTGGTGAAAGAGGAAATCTTGCACAACAAGCACAGAGAACTCAAAGAGAAGTTAAGAAGCATCAATCAGGGGTTTGAGCGTTTGCGTAAAGTCAGTCATCAAGGATATGACACAACCAGTGGTATGATACAGTGGAGTTTGTGCTTATTTGGGATTAATTTCATTTTAAAAAAATAAAAATCATTGGGCAAGTAATAAGGTACACTACAGTATCATAGTAATAGTGTACCACAGTGGGCTGAAGAGATACAGCCAGACTGTTCTATTTGGAACCCAACACTAGAAGCCTAATGCAAGGATAGAAACAATGTGTTGAGATGGTAGTTCTGTCTTCCACGCCCTCATGAGTAGGGATATTACACTTTCAGCCCCTGGAGGGCAAGCAAGACAACGTGCAGAGCAAGCAATGCTGTTATTCAGTTCCTATGGGGATTTTTTTGCTTTTGAAAAACTACTGGCTATAGCAGTACTGTAGTTTTATCCAGTACTTGTATTTTTTTTCCCTTTTCATCTAAATACATCTATTAGTAATGCAGTGTTTAATCTCTCTGTGTGTATGTATATGAGAAAGCATGCTCATACTTCCTAGAAGTTGTGTCCAGATTTTCATTTAGTGGTATGTGTTTGTTTAGAATTTGAAGAACCAAGGGTGATTGATTTGTGGGACATGGCCAAATCAGCCAATTTCACTGAGAAAGAACTTGAGTCTTTTCGGGTAAGTAGAATTCCAGTGAGATCTCTTATGCAAACATAATTTCCCACATAAAGAAATACTCGATGTTACTCTGATTGCAGCCACTTCTGTATTTACCCCCAGCCATCATAAAAAAAAGTAATGCTTCTTTGTTAATACTATATAAACACGTATGTAACTAGTCATATGCATGGTTCTGTTACAATCAGCAAAATGAAAATTTTGAATCCTGTCAGAACAAGTGTTGCATATTTCAAGTCTTTGAAAAATTGAGCCCTGCTTTTTTGTTTCCAATGCAGCAGATTTACCTCTCTTACCCAGTGTCTTAATTACTTCTTTGGGAAGCAGTGCAATGTGTATAACCAGCAATTTGCCTCTCATGCCCATCTCTTGCACTGTTAACTTCCTGTTGGAGCTGTGTTGAACTAACCCCAAACTCCTGTGATTCTCTTCAAAGAAATATAATAGAAATTAATTCCTATGTGCTTCATACTGATTTTATTCAATTCAAGTTGCAATGAGAAAATGTTTGATTATCTTTTCATTTGACTCTGCCTGTTTATCAGAATGGATTTTGATTGATAGCCTGAAGAAGTAACTCTCTTTAGGGCTTCTTCATGAAGCTGCATGTACAAAAGATGTTGTCTTACCAGCCAGGCTAGGGACACTTAGAACTTCTTTTCCAGATAAGGTAATGAGAGAGTTTTAACTGCCTGGGACCAGGTTTGAAATCTGTCTCTCTTAGATATCAAAGATCTGTGTTTATTTATTTTAACTCACGTACAGCCCAATTCTCTTACGAAGCAAACATTTTAGTTACACTGATTTCAGTGGCCCTGCTTCTAAGAGTGTCAGAGGAAAGGTGCTGAAGTCTGCAACAAGGCTTCTGCTCAGTGGGGCATTTTGGTCAGGGCTGTACAATTGCATGAGAGGTAAATTTTGCCTTCCTATCTGCCACAGTGAAAAAGAAGAAACCAATTCCATAAGCAAGAACACATATCTGCTCATTAATTTTACTGTTTTAGTAGAAATCTTTAATGCAGACCCTCTTCACCAGGTCAAACCTGTATCGTTACTGTGATTGTTGGGACATCCTAACAAAAGTAAGATGGGAAGAATCAGTAAAACATCTGCAGCTAAAATGATTTATCAGACCGTGAAACCTCAAACTGAGGTCCTGAATGGAGTATGTAAGACAGACTGGAATGTTCTACAGCAAAAGGAAACTATTTTCTTGTCATAAATATTGAAGACAAAACCTCCTTCCTTTGAAAACTGAAAAAAGAACTATTAAGATGATGGATTTTAATCTTTTTTTTAATTGTCTTGAAATGAGAGAAATTTTGCCAGCCACCAGGACTGAAACACACCAACGAACAAAATGAAGTGGGCTCTGTCAAAGCAGGATTTTACTGCAAGGTTTGGTTGAGTATTTCTGGATGTAATGCATAGACCTGCTTGCCATAAGTGGCGTAACAGTTTGAACTGTTCATATCCGCTTCACAGAGGAGGTATCCTAAGACACAGAGAAGCTGAATCTTTTGCCTTGAATTAGCAAAGCAAGAACATGCTGTGGTGGGTAGAGACATTACTCACTCCCCCTTATCAGGCTATCTGAGTACTGTCTCTGATACATCACTGAACACTACAGTCTGGCCACTCTCTTTGGGGCAAATTAAGACTTGCTTTTTGTTTGTTAACTAATTCATCCTATTTCAGATTCGTCGTAGCAGACTGTAAATCCAGAAAACATTTTAAGTCTGAGCAGAAAATAACAGATCCAGGACCTGATTTTGAAAAGAGTCTTCTTTTAAAAATTGTTTCTCTCCCTCCCCTCTCCCCAGTCCACTGTTCTTATGCAAAAATTTTTATTTGGTGTTCACTGCTTTCATCTCCCAGCACCTCACAGCCATCCACAGTCTCCTTTTAAGGACTCCGCAGTGTCATTTTCAGCATCTGCTTTCAAAATCAGGTGTCTGTGTGGTGGTGATAATGGATTGTCCAGACCTTGTTAAGAAGCGGGGAATTGAAAAAGCTTTCTGTGCTTCACTTAGTAAAATGTCCTTAGGAGTGCCTTGGCAGGAAAAGAGAAAGGAAGCCTTGAAAGGAAAATCCTGTAAAGCTCTTTGTATTTGTTGTCATAGGAGGAGCTGAAACATTTTGAAGCAAAAATTGAAAAACACCATCACTATCAGAAACAATTAGAGATTTCACACCAAAAACTGAAGCACGTAGAGGGAACTGGAGATAAGGAGCATCTGAACAGAAACAAAGAGAAATATGCCATGCTGGAAGAAAAGACAAAAGAACTAGGATATAAGGTCTGTATAAATCCAGTGTACATACATTTTGAAAGTTTAACTCAGCATTAGAGGGTTAGTAGATTGTCCAGTGCTGATTTTGCATGCAAGTTGAATGACTTCCAGAAGGGGAGTTCAAGGCACTTTTGTTCTCATGTTTAGTAGAGGATACACATAATTGTTTTTTATGGACCTAATTCTAAAAGGCCTGAAATCTCCCTATTCTCTGCTCTCCCCATTGTCACATATACTAATAACAACATCTGAATATATTAATTATATTGATAATTTCTTGTCTTACTGAAATTTGTGTCGTGTTTTGTTTTCCTGATAGGTAAAGAAGCACTTGCAAGACTTATCCAGCAGAATCTCTCAAGGTCTTCAACACAATGAATTATAAAAATTTGTTCTACTTCATGGGATCAATCTATTAAGACAAAACAGATAATGTGATTTTTTGAACAGGGCTTACTAAGGAATCCTTCTGAAATAGTAAGGATTGAACAGATTTGTCCTGTAAGAAAATGTATTTTTTTGTCTCCTTAATTGCCAGTTTTGTATTTGCACTACAAAATTAAATGATTAGATTATATATTTAAGTTGCACATCTTGGATCATTCAAATATCATATCTGAATCAAGTAGCAGCCTTTGAAATGATCAGTCATGTCAAAAGTAAAAATATGTGAACTCTCAAAAGATCCCTGCTAGTAAAAAAATACTAATTTTACATTCAGGTAAGATATTCTTATCAGTGAAAGCAAACACTGAGGTATAGGAAGTTAAAACAGAGACTAGAAAAGTCTTTATTTCAATGCTTGTCCTATTACATTTCCTACTTAAGGTAACAAAAATACTTCTACTGACTTTGAGCAATGGCTCTGACTTTGAGCAGTGGCTCAGAGCTGCACTGTGTATGAGTCTTTCATGTGAGAGGGGGAGGAGGAGTAAGGAGGGAACAAGTACTGAGGTCAATTCACACAGTTTACTTATTGACTAACACATCTGAAGTTACTGAATATTTGTGTACCATTATCTTGTTCATGGTTGCTTGGTTTTGTTACACTTAGTCATTAAAAAAATCAAACCAAGATACTGATGTGGCTTTTTTTTTTTCCTTCCCTTTCATATAGCGAGAAGTAACCAGACCTGAGTTTTTGAGCATGCTGCTTATTCCTGTAATGTTCATTCACTCAGTAGTTTTTAAGAGAGGAGGGGTGGTTTTGTACCACAAGAATGTGTTTCTATGTTCTGAATAGGCAGGAGGCTCCCTAAAGCAGCTTCTCTCTGAGCACATATTCCAGTGCAATCTCCAGTAAAGGTTATTATCGTTTTCCCTTTCAAGACCAGATTTTTCTGGTCAGAACTTTGGCAAACATCAGACATCTGGGTTGAAATTGTCTATGCTGACCCTTTATTTCAAATGACACTTTTCAGGAACAAGGCTAAGACAAAGGTCCAGTGTAACTATTACAGCTGCTTGGTTTAGGAGCTCTGTGACTTGCAGATTGCAGTGCTGCCATGTGCTACAGGAGGAAGCTGAGCCTCGTTCTCCCTACGTGTTCCATGAGAAGTAGTGAAGAAATCCATTCAGTCAGAATAAGCCACTCATCCTGGGTCCATCAAGGGTTAAAAGTAGCATGATTCTGTACATAAAGACTAATATTATGATGGAGATCTGAACCAAAACTGTGGTAGCAGTCTTACTTTGAGATTCTGAATCTCTTTCTTTGAAGCAGTAAGCTTTTTTTTTACTTTTTTAATTTTATGTAACCTAAGAGTTATTTATTTATATTTCAGAGACTCATTGTCCATCTTGATAGCAGGCTGCTATTAATATTATCAGTCTCCTTAGAGGTGGCTTGGTTCATGTAGTTTATGGTATACATCACCTTCGGTTGGTAAGCTAAGAAAGTAAACCCAAAAATGGCTACAAGCTATTTATGAGAAAACTGGTTTGTTTGTTTTTCTAGATGCTACACACTATTTCTTCCCCAAACTATCACTTTAAGGGCTATTCAGCTTCTGTATCAGAGCAGTAGCTGTATTATCTTAAAGGTTTGTCTTCATCGTTATTTTTTCAATTTTTAAAGGAATGCAGAACACTGTATTCTACACTATGTTAGAAAGTGCAGACTTCACTATGTCCTTTGGTTTTCCCTTAGGCAGAGTAAGAATTAAATCTATGTGCCCCAAATCAGTTTGGTGGCTGTAGCTTGGATGTGGAGAGGCCCCCAGCACTTGTTCTTGGGTGAAGAATTTGCACACGTGCACTAAATACATTAGCAGAGGAGAGAAGCTAAGCAAAGCCACTCCTGCTCAGCAATCCTAACTGGGTTCTGTGGGAGTGGAAGAGCTTTTCCTGAGCATGTTCAGACACTGCTGCTGAGGGAGATGTGCTGCGTTCAGGAAAGCAACGTGAGTGTCTCAGCCTACACTACAGGCAGGCAGCGCAGCTCTGTGCTCCACACAGGAGGGCAGAGGAGAAAGCTGGATTTCATCTTCAGCATGTACCTGAAATACAATATGCTTACTGAGGAATTTCTGAAGAAGTTTGGAGCAGCACAAGGTGCTGGATTCATGGAACAAATAACCAGGGTCTGATGAGTTATTGAACAAGTGCAGAGCTGCTTCAGCACAGGATTTAAAGAGCAGCGATGGCTGAACCAGGCAGTGGTGGGTGTACCTTGTCTTTACCCGCCACACCATGACAGTAATTGGGCTCAAAGACCAGGAAGGCTCCAGCAGAGAGAATGTTTGGCAAGAATGGCAAAGTACAAGAGACTGACAAAATATTTACATGTCACAGTAGTTTAAAATTGGGAACGAGTCACATAGCAGCAGCAGCAAAGGTTGGAGACTGGGGTCGGCACAGTCACCTCACTTTAGCTATTGAACATAGCTGTTAATGAGTCATCAGGCCCAAAGATTGTTCACACAGACCTAGAGGAGAAAAAAAATAAAAGGGCTGTTGCTGCCCCTGCATCCAACTTCCCCCTGAAATAGTCTGTGGCTGAGGTAGAGTCTACAACAGCCTAGGGAAGACATGAGGAATAGCCTCCATTCCTGTCAAGGCTCTTTGGGGCTTTCCCTGATTTTGAGATTTGGGGACAGAGTAGTGTATAGGCTAGTGAGGTGTAAAATCTGATTTCACTCTAGTTTCTACAATCTGCACCTCACACACAACAACGTATGTACAAGTCAGTTAATTATTTCAGTTTTTAAGCCTCCAAAGACAATTCATATGGCCAAAATAACAAGAGTGGGTAGTGTTTGAGACGTTGAAGATTAAAAAGTAACTTGAGTCACCACTGTTGTGTTTCTGTAAATAGCAACAAAAATTCAAAGCAAAGAAAAATGGTATGAATGAAATACACGTACAGTCCTGTACCCCATGAGAGGTGAAAATGGAGTTCATAGATGAGGCTGCATGGAAGAGGCGTCTGAAAAGGAAAGAACTAACAGCTTTTGAACAGTGATTGAACCTTCTCTTCCTTAGTAGGTATTTTATCTGATCCTTTTGTAATTATTCAAATTACCAAATTTTTCAAACCACTCTGAGAAATATTTTGAAATACAAAAGTGGGAGCAAAAGAGGGAGGAAAGAACTGCATTTGTTAGGAGAAAAAAAATCAGAAAATTTAATATTTTATACAGTTAGTCAAATTCTGCCCTGAAAAAGAATCTCAATTTAAGTAAACATGTCAGTGACTACAAGTAGGACAGATTTTATTTGTTAAAAAGTTTGGGGGTGGAAATGAGAGGAAATAAATACTTAAGACATCAAATACAACAGAAATAATGGAGTCTTGCTTAAAATAAGCACGTCCTACATGTTGGTACAACAACTAAGATGGCATCATTCTACCAAGACAAGGAACGGCACTACAGTAGATGTGCTGCTGCAACAATTTCCACCTCCCAAGGGATCCTGATGCCTGATAGAGCCACAATAGCAAGAGTATTTAAATTCACCAAGTAGAGATCATTTACATTTTGTGAGCTGAGGTACCATTTGCCTTTTCAGATCCAGTTGCTGCAGGTAGGAATCTCGGTGCTCAGGAGCTGGTGGAAGCAGGATCCTTGGCTGGGCTCTCCTGCTTGCTGTGTGCCCAGCTCTCTCCGTGGAGTTCCCTCAAGCCAGGGTTAACAGAGCTTTTGCACAGAAGGTGATAGAAAGCAAGAGACAGAGAAACCAGCTTAGCTTCCAGAACGTGGCTGCCTTGACAGCTCATCTTGGCTGAGCATTTAGCAGGGCCTCAGAGGGGCTTCAAGCCCTGACTGGATAGCAGTTCAAGGACAGGAGGCACATCTCAGTGGATGCTGCCTTAATCCCAGCTCACAGGGTCTGCAGCTTCACTTCAGCAGCCATCTTACCCCGTTGACCCTAAAGGGAGCTGAAGGGGCCCTAACACATCGTATTTTCAGTTCTGCCATTTATTCAACATATGGGTCCAGGTGAACTAGTGCAGTTAGTTATACTCCATGAAAGAATGTAGGTCCCCAGCCAGAATCCAGCGTGCCACAGTGCCCAGAACCAGAGCATCACACTGAGAGCCAGGCTGCTGAGAGCTCCTCTGTAGGTCCTAACCCAGGATCAACCCAAGTACAGTGTTCAGCTCTGGGCTAACCCAGACAGAAGTAAAGCACAGTTCATATGTTTCATGCCAAACATACTCATCATCCACAGCCCTTCCCTGCCATCATTTGGCACCACTTCAGAGAAGGTTTCAGCCTGCTTTTTTTTTTAAAGGTGCCATTTCACCTACAAAAATCTACTAGTAAGTAGTACACAGGCAGTCTCAAAATAATATTTAAATGCAGTTTTTCTTTCCATAGTATTTAATGAGAATAGAAGAAATAAAGTAATTAAATAAAAGTCAGTAAATAAAATAGATTGTTGATTTCAATACAAACAGACCTACCTTAGTAACTGAGAATGGAGTGCTGCATTTTCTATATGCATTATGTTATCTAACAAACTGCTTCTAAATACCAAAACAACATTTCCTAATACAACAGACAGTTAATATGTATTTCAGGTCATTCACATAGCACCTATGGGGAAGCAGGATGTTAACCTATAGAAAAAAAAAGACTGTATGGATTTCTTTTACTGGTAGCCAGAGGCATAAAATAGAAGCATTCATAAAATTTGTCCAGTAGAGCCAAAGTAAATTCATAAACTTTCCTCCGCAGCAAATATTTCAAGTTGAACTGTATTTGGTACAGCAGTGATTGCAACCCAAATGCTTTTATCAATAGCCCTTAATATGCTTTCATATCCAAACCTTCATGTAATTTCCCACTGCTCAACAAAAGAGCACTCTACTAAATCAAAAAGAAAACAGCACACAGACATTAATGCTTAACATGTGAACTTTGTTCCTTCACTGATGTGTTAATTTATCAGAAAGCTGCACACATCCATTTTAATAAAACTAACCATTTCAGTCTCAAAGGTTGCCTGTCAATAACTGCTCTATGGTAACTTTAACCTGGATATTTCTATAGGCAAAGTGAGTGTTGAATCACTTTGAAATAAGCCTCCTACTAAAGTAAAATGATATTTAATGTTCTACAGTAATAATTTTCCAGGCAGTTTAAAGAGAGAAGAGAGCTGCACTATTTTAAGAATAAACACAACGAGAACTGAAAATCTGAGTATGAAAACCAGTAATTTGCAATGCCTGGCATTAGATCCATTAGTCCAACTACAAAATTCAAATCTCAGTTTCTAATTTAAGAAGACATCTGAACCAAAACCATTAACTAAATGGTCCTTCAATGGGGAAAGAGTCTGTTTTCCAACCAATTAGGTTCCAGGTTCCGGGACTCAAGTTTGCAATTCCAAATATGCCCAGTCACAGTGTAAAGAGTCTTCATTCATACCAGTTCCTGGGGCCATTGGTGTCCCTTTATTTGTTCCATTTTGAAGTTCAAGAAAACAGAAGAAGAGTAAGAACTATATGCAAAAAGTGACATCTCTGAAAGATGAGTGTGCCATGGCAAAAGCTTAGGAATCAAGGGATACTGCTCTTTTTGGTTCAAGAGCAGACTGCTGGTACTGGGAAATGCAGCAAGCTTCTCCCTGTTTTGGTAGGAATTTTTCAGATTATACCTTTTTCCTAATCTGTACTGAGCTGACACAGATTCTTACACAAAAACCACATTCCAACAGTCTGAACACCTTCCACACTGGTAACTGCAGCCTGGAAGACTCCAGTTAGCCTTCTCCAAGCCGTTCTTTGAGCAGCTAATAACCATGATCTATCTGGGATGCATATGTCTTAGGCAATGCTAGCATTAGCCTCAGTTTGCTGGTATCACTAAACCCTTTCCACTGATCAGTTGTTTCAGGTCTTGTACTAACTGACCCTCCTTCTCTGCAGAGCTGCAAAACAAAGTTTTCCTTTATGATTAATTCAGAATAAGAACATGGTTTTCTAGAGATGCTTTTAGGAATTGTTAGAAATTTTGAAAGAATAAAACAGCCAATGTAACCAACTAGGACGGTCAGAAGTCCAAAGTACTGCCACAGTATGTGTCTGGGATCACAGAAGAAGCAGAAGCGAGCATGTTTAGCTAGAAAAATGCAATGAGAATAAATATGAATTCTCTGCAGCTCCTTCAAACCAAGGAACAGAGCGACTCACCCAGTTCAGCTTTGACCACTTACAGCAGAGATTGAGAGCAGAGGAAGGTCATGTGGCTCTTCCTGCACTG
Organism: Neopelma chrysocephalum; assembly: GCF_003984885.1. NCBI lineage: Eukaryota > Metazoa > Chordata > Aves > Passeriformes > Pipridae > Neopelma > Neopelma chrysocephalum. The sequence continues at coordinate 736,168 of NW_020897731.1, read as the reverse complement.
CTCAGGGCTGATGGACAGAGGGACAGGGTTCCCATCACAGTCCAAACTGAAGACGTGGCCAGCTGCAGGTTGTAACCTGCACCTTGACAGTTCCCCAACCAGAGGGACAGCAATGAGGGGGTCTGACCATGTTAAATGTTGCCACTGTAAAGGAGGGCTTGACAGAGGTAGACACACTGAAGAGCATCTAGTGTCTGCAAAGTCCAAAGCAGCACACCTGGGGCTTCAAGTCCAGTCACCGCAGGAAATGCATCCTCACAGCTATCACTTATTGTCACTAGTACCATGCATTCACCATAAAATGGACAGACAGCAAAAATTAATCTAAGACCAGTTCCTGGGCTTTCAGTAGACCTGATCCATCTCTATCAAATATCCCAGCCACTGTAAATGACACCGGCATAGCTGAATGCGGAACTAGGTGCACCTTCACATCAGGTCAGGGTGCTCTTTATTTCATAGCATGGCCCAGCTCTCACCATCCTTCATCCAAATTACTTATTAAGCTTTCATATACTTTCCACAGAGGAGAAAAAGCAGACATGGAGGATAATTCTGTCCAAGGTCTAGACTGTGTATTCAGTACAGGCCTGAACCGTTTGCATGCCACGACGCCAGGACAATGAGACACATCATCATACATGGAGCATGGCAGTCTGCCTCTTTAGAGTGGACTCCAGCTTTTAATCATAATGATGTTTTACTCAGTTCCTGGTGGAGGCAGTACCAGCACATCATCTATGTGAGCAAGGACACAGCCTCAACTTCAGTCTTTTCAAGGAAACCACTTCCTTGCTGTAAACCACACGTTTATAGCCAGCAGATCTCCAACACCGGCACAAACTGCATTTTACAGACACGTACACTCTTCTGGTGCTGCCCTTCTGTCAGTGCAATAGCTGGCAAAGGACAACTGCTGCTTTCCGGCTCGTTGCTGACACCTACCCATTTCATCAAATTCCCAGTAAGATTTTTTCCTGTGCTTCCCAATTTGTGTCCAGTACTACTGGCTGTTGGTAGTAAAAGGACAAATTGTTATAGCAGCCAAAGGCAGGCCATGGGGTACATCCTCCAAATGTGGCAGAGACACGGGGAGTGAGGAATCTGAGTGATTCATTACATAATAAAACTCCGGTATCCAAAGGCCAGGTTCCTTTCTGAACATTCAATATGCTCTATTTTCTGGATATGAACGATCTATAAATTTCCAGCTCAGCCCACAGATGAGTAAAATTTAACTTATACAATAGCAGATGCTAGGGCTTTTTTATTTATTTATTTTTCTTTTTAAGGATTTCACAACAGTATAATGTAATGTAGAGACAAATTACTGTCATGCTAAATCTGCTTTTGATCCCACCCTCCACACTGCACATTTCTCAAATAAGTTGACACGTGTTATTTCAGTAAAACAGTGATGTTACATACGCCTCTGTGTACACAGTGGGATAATAAATTTGAATTATTTCTAGATGCTCTGATGCAGGGAAATTTTTGAAAGCTCATAAGCTTTAAAGTTCACTCAACCTCAAGTTTTTACTAAATGCAAAGTTTACATGTCACTTACATTTTCCTAAACTTGCTCACCTTCTTATAAATCTATTTATTGTATCAGAATCCAGGACAAGAATTACATGTATCATCCTGTCACATATATTCCAGCCTTTCAGAGAAAACTTACAAGCAACTGATCAGTAACCAGCTGATATCATTGCCCTAAGCCTCAGAGTGAGGCTTCCCTGAAGCCTGTCATCTTTAGGATGGGATGGGATAGAATAGAATAACAAGAAATAGAAAAAATAGGAATAGAATATTACATTTTAGTTGGAAGGGAGCTACATCAACCATCTAGTCCCACTGCCTGACCAATTCAGGACTGACCAAAAGTTAAAGCATATTATTAAGGACATTATCCAAATGCCTGTTAAGTGTTGACAGGCTTGGGACATTGACTGCCTTTCTGGGAAGCCTGTTCCAGTGTTTGACCACCCTCTTGGTAAAGAAATGCTTCCTAATGTCCAATCTAAACATCTCCTGGTGCAGCTTTGAACCATTCCAGCACATCCTATCACTGGGTACCAGGGAGAAGAGCATCTCCCTCTCTGCTTCCTGTCCTCAGGAACCTATAGGAGAGCAATGAGGTCACCCCTCAGCCTCTTTTGCTTGAAACAACACCTAGTGTCCTCAGCCACCCCTCACAGCACAGGCCTTCGACCCCTTTCTCCAGCTTTGTTGTTCTTCTATGGATGCATTCAGGGACCTTCCCTTACTTTTCAAATTGTGGGGCCCAGTACCACACACAGCACTCAGGGTGAGGCTGTACCAACGCTGAGTACAGGTCACCACTTCTGCCCAGCTGCTCATACTGTGTTTGATGCACCCCAGGATGGGGTTTTCCTTCTGGGCTGCCAGGGCTCACTGCTGACTCACACTGAGCTGCTGTTGGCCAGCACCCCCAGATCCTTCCTGCTCTCCAGCCACTCCTCTCCCCATTTATACTCATGCCCAGTGTTACCCCATCCTAGGCACAGAATCTGGCTATGGACTTGTTAAATTTCATCCCATTAATCATAGCCCAATGCTCCAATCTATCTAGATCCCTCTGCAAGGCCTCCTATCCCTCAAGAGACTCAACAGCATCCCCCCATTTGGTATCATCAGCAAACCTTCTAATGGAGTATTCACTCCTGTATCCAGATTGTTGATAAACTTATTGACTGGAACCAGTCCTAGGACTGAGCCCTGAGGAACACTGCTAGTGACTGGTCACCAGACAGATCTAGTCCAATTCACCACAACCCTTTGAGCTCTGCCCCTCAACCAGTACTTCACCCAGCACTTCACCCAGCACACCATGAACCTGCTCTGGAAAACTTGTCCAGAAGGATGCTGTGAGAAAAGTATCAAAAGCCCTACTGAATGCAACAAAACCTACATCTACCACCTTTCCTTCATCCTGGAAAGATGACCTTATTGCAGAAGGATATCAAATTATATGAACCTCTGTTTACTGAGCCTGATGAGTGCATTGTTCAATAAATGCCTTTCAATTGTACTCAACATGATCCTGTCCATAATCTTTCCAGGAACTGAGGTTAGACTATCAGGTGTGTAGTTCTCTGGGTCTTTCTTATGCCCTTTTTGTATACTGGAATAACACTGGCTAGCTTCCAGTCATCAGGATCGTCCCCAGATGCCCAAGACCTTTGGCAGATGATTGAAAGGGGTCCTGGCTCCTCCAGCACTCTGGGATGAATCCCATCAGGCCTCATGGATTTGTGACCATTCAGCTGATACAGCTGGTCAGGGGAAAGCATAAAATTGTATCCATGAGAACCCGTACAAATTTTCAAAAAATGGCACTTAATACTCACCTACAGTGTTTGCAGACCTGCTCCTTACAAACTTCTTTTTAATAACTGCTAACTCTCCCATCCTTACTCTGCTTTGCTTGTTCCTGTTGCTGCATGATGTTAAATTAACTTTTCCTTTCAACCTAGACTGCAAAACACTCTTTGTATGACTGGTCGAATGAGAGCTGAGGATCTCCCCAGAGAAAAGGTGACACAAAAATATAACAGCACTGTCATCTGAAAAAAAATTCGTAATTTTTACAGTAACTCATGAAATTCCGTGTATTCCTCCCACAGTCATTTTAGCAAGTACGTGTGTTATCCCAGACAAACCAGAAGAGGAACTTACCAAAGGGTGCATGTTTCAGCGCCTCACAAAAAAGTGTAATCACTCATAATTCAAATTCAAGTATAGTTTTCCAAGTGACACTAATTTAAAACTGCTTTGTTTAAAGCAGAGAGGAAAAATGAGGAATTTTTCCAAGCCATTTGCTAAAAACAACTCTCAGGGCAGATTTTCACAAACATTTACATGCCTAAAGACACCTACTGGCATTTTCCACAATTAGGTGTCAGGAGTGCTATTAAAACCCAGACAACTATTTGCATTGTTGGGCAATTAAATGCCTCCAAACTCCAGCCCTCCATCCTGCAGCACATTACCTTGGAGAAATTCCATCACCCAGACACTTGCATATAAAAATGCTCCATAACAGCTTATGAACAATGCCATAAACCTCACTGATGCAGTAGTTACATTTGGTGCCAGCCTACTGAGTAGGTCTATCAGAAAGAAAGAGGTACATACACATCACACTAATGCTTATGCCCAAACACTGCACTTGCTGACAGCTTGTTTTCATGTCACCAAGAGCAATTCTGCCATGTTAATGTACTTCAAGAACATCTTACAGGATATCTTACAGGATACTCTTACAGGAGTATCAGCTACATCACATTGTTTTGTTCTTCTGGTAATTAATTCCTGGTAAGAACAGGAGGAGATCTGACTCTGATAGAATGCTAAATTAAAAATTAGTAAATCCTTCTTTTTATCATTAAAAGTTACAAGTCTCATTTATCTCAAAATTGTGGGAGATATTTTGGGGATTTTGCAAAGAGCTCTGAATCTGGAACCATCCTATAGTAGTCACAAACTATATTTTAGATCACTTGTGCACAAGTTTTATGCAAGGTGTGTGCATAAACCCCTAACTATTTGGACATTAACAGCAGTACTAGACTTAACCCATGGAATCTACAGGGTGAGCACAAGTCTGCTCATAGGATTATGGTTTGATTTCCATTGTCCTCAGTTTGCTAGTGGAAATTGAAGTCATGTGATTTTATATATTTAGGGAAAAGGTTTTCTATTTCTGTGACCTCCTGTTGTTCAAATAAGAAAGCTCTAATTTCTCCAACAGAAATGCCAAGCCTGTAACTTGACAGGGAGGCGTTACCAAAACAACTAACCAGTTTTTGATAGCTGCAACACTATGGTTTCTCCTTCTGGTTCAGCCTCCTACATATAAAAAAAAAGAAACAGAAGCCTAAAAAATAAAATACTTCATTTGTGGAAAGCCTCATAGGATAACTGACTTGACATTAACAAAGGCTATTATTGCAAATTTATATACAGCCATCTATTCCTAGTTGAAGTTACTATGACATACACAAACACGTGCACAGAGAACCATGTGCATGCACAGAGTCCCTTTTCAACCTGAAAAGCATATTTTTCAAATTGTGATTCCTCTGTGTGGCCAGCAGCAACCTGATGACCTTTACTATTGTGTCAAATCCTTACCCATGCTACAAGTCCTGGATTCAATCTAAACAGTTTTGAGCAACATACAGAAAGGCAGCCTTTGCAGAGACCCTAGGTAATATATTTTCCTGGTAAACAGATTTTTACAACAGAAATATTGTAGTTTCATTATAGATTGTCATGGAAAACACTGCATTTCAATGCATCAGGGAAGGTATGCGCATTTTAAATATTAAATATAAATAGGCACATAGCAAGAGATTTAACCTTGCAAGTCCTCCAGTGGAGAATCCTTGACTGAAGAACAGTCCAATTTAAGTAAACCTGACCCCAGTAAGCCCAGGCCATTCAAGCTATACTGAGCATGTGTTTACAAAGCAGATCACCCCCATTTACTCGTCAAATAAGAAAAATCTTTTAAACCTAGAATGTCATAAGAAATGTTTCTTTTCCTTTCCATTCAGAAATAAGCAAGGTGAATTAACAGAAATATACATCTGAGCACAGGACAGATGAGAATGGAAATTGTCAACTCTCAAACACATATTTTTTATTTGAGAGATTTCTGATATTTTACATTACTATTGAGGCTACATTCAAATAAATTTATAGGTTAAATTCTGCCTCAAAAACAAACACCCATCTCTTATCCTAAGTCATTTAGTGAAACCCTCACTGGCACAAAACTTCAAGTAACCAGTATAAATTATGACGCATATCTAAAAACCAGAATTTGGCTGTGATATTGGATCTTAAGAAGACACAGTCAAAAAATCATAATACCCAGGATATCACTCCTGATAACTTCTGGAAGCCGAATCTGATATGTTATCAGAAAAAAAATTGTTTTCTTCATAAGTACACTTCCTAAATAACATTTTATTTAAATAACATTTTATATCAGGACAAATAAAAATAACAGAAGAATTACATAGGCAATGCAACATGGGAAACCAGGTTTTGAATCATACAATCTCACTGTACAAAAGCAGGATGCCACAGACTCATGGTTAAACCTATTTTACAAGATAACATCCTGTTGTGCCTCAATTCTGTAGCATCTCTGGAGACATCATCCTCTTACACAGAACTGGTTTTACGTTTTAAGGGACAGCAGAGAATTATTCAATGAAATGTTTAGATGTAATGTGGATGCTCTGCTTTTGATGCTGGTTCATATTAGGGATAGGTTTGTGATATAAAGGATTCAATTTTCAAAAGTGAATGTTTCTTTTTAATACCCTGATTTTAAAATATTCTGTCTGAGAAACCTGAGGCCTGATTTTCAAAGGGATACATATGTTCCACTCCAGAAAAATTGCTAAGTATTACAGGTACTCAGCAGCTATGAAATCAAACTTATGGTTTGATCTAGGGTTTTTAAGAACAGAAGCACCCAAAATGGCCCTTCACATTACTGTGGCTTATAGACATAATTAAATAACTTATTTGTGTGGTCTTTTCTGTATGCATACACAAATGCATCCCTGACACTACAGCTTTTAAATCTGAGCAATTTTAGCCAAAGCTGCAGGATTCTTGGTGAGGTATAAAACTGAAGTATCCATAGGTAAAGTTAAGCATGTCCATAAATAAGCATACAAATTGAACAAAACTGTGCCTGCAAAAAAGTAGGCACTGGATTTCTTGCTTTTGTAAGAGTCCATTAATATATTAATAGAGGTTTTACATGTTTTATACACTCAGATATATACATATATTTTATCAGTAATGTGTGTTTACATACATACATGTGCACATATGCAAACATATGTGTACACTTACCACACACACACTCACATTCTCTTATTTACACACATTCAATTTCTTTATTTTTAAAGAAAATGCCACCATTTAATAAGCACTGAAATTGGTTCCAGGTTCTCCATGATTTTAGAATTATAGAAAAAGGTAACTTACATCTGTCATTGCATATGAAAAAAAATATCTGGACTTTACAACCAAATTAAAATAAAAAGAAAGACCAAACACACCGCTCATGCTACCAGCTTTCCAATTAGGAATCAAGATATTGGAATGAATCTGGTATAAATGCAAGAAGCAATGGCAGCATTTTGTGTGACTATTTTTTACAATTAGTGTGAATCTTTTGGAAGATGAATTAGTATCAATTTGTGGTGAGCAAAAAGTTCTTTCCTAGACAGGTCACAGCTGAGCCCCTTTCTTCTTCTGCTCCAGCTCCTGCAAACGTTCCTCCCGGCACTGGGCGTGCTGTGTCCCCACTTTGTGGGCTGTCTCAGTGGCTGCAATGTCAATCTGTGCATATCGGGATGATCCACTCCCTGAAACATCAAATGAAACCCCGTAAAAGACTCTACCCCTCATATATTCCTGGGTAAAACTGGCACAGGGTTAAGTATTGAGACACTTCTTCCACTGATTTCCTGGATGATCTTGGCCTGGTCTTAAAGCAAGCTGTGTAAAGCGAGTAAGATTATAACCATAGCTAAACAAAGCTCTTTGAGGTGCTTTGTATATCTACATATTTCAGCTATCAGGTTTTCTTCAAATAAGCAAAAACGAAACCACTTGCATTTCTGCCCCAGCTTCAAAGCTCCATTCCTACTGCTCCCAGTAAATGACAAAATTGAACTCAGCATTCCCACTTCCATGAGGCTTCATCACCAAGCTACTAGTCAGTAAATGAACAACATCTGGTATTTGAACAGAAAACATTTGTGGCAGTTGGCAGAGTTCTTCTTTGTATGGATTAGGCACGCTGTGAACATTTACCAGAGCAACCACCTTCAGCCTCAACCAGAATGACATTTTAGTTCATTTTTTGGCGATAGGGGAGATAAAAGCTGCTCAGTCTTCTCTAGAGTAAAATAGTTTTGTATAGGTGCAGACATACAGGATGCAGGCTGGGAAAACTTTAATATGAAAAAAATAAAGTATGGTCATTAAAGACATCTTCAAAGTTACACCATTTGAGCTTGAGAGGGTGGCTGACATTTAGGAAAGTTTATGGAATTTGAATCTTCATTCTTAATGCCTTACTTCGTTGTCTTTAAAATGAAGATAAAATATTTCAACAGGAGAACTATTTTTAAGTCTGAGAGAAGCTTAGAATTACTTAACTAAAACCATAAAAACATTTTTAAAAAGCCCAATGGGAAAAGTCCTAGCATTTCAAAGTTTATAAAATTGCTGAATTTAAAAGTATAAAAGCTAAAATCTTAATAGCTGGAAACTATAGATGGAAAAGCCATCAATACCAAATGTGAGCAATTAAATGCGAGATTCTGATTAGATGCTTTCTGTAACAAGGACTGCATCTCTAAATGACAATATATGGTAGATATATTGCATGCTTATGTACTAATTGTTCAAGTTAAGCATTAGAAGTAAAATACCCAATCCAAATAAAACAAACAAACAAACAAACAAAAGTATTTTTTTAAAAAATCAGATAATTGGGCTGGCTTTCTCTTTGTAGCACTTTCATATATCCTCACGGACAGCAGATAGAAGAGTACTGTGTTCTGTTCTTAATCATTTGCTGCATGGCTCCAGAGTCAGTGTCTTCAGGAGCAAGCCCTGTACAGCTATACCCACAGTCCCGTTTCTGAAGCCAAGCAAGAAAACTTAAGTAAGTTTAGTCCTAATACGTGGGATGAAAACCTTGAGAACACAAGCAAATTACTGTCTTTCAAACTCCACAGACATAGAAATGTTCACTTGAGAAGGAGCACATATACAATGCACCTGTCAAAGGGATGCAACATCTTATAGAACACCATTACTCAAAAATCTTTCCCAAAAAAAGATGCCAATTAAAGAACTGCCTCACAAACATACCAGAGTTCAACTACCGGTTAGCAAAAGCCTGTGGGTAGATTATTGAGTCATTAAGGTTGGAAAAAACCTCCAATGCCTGACTACTCTTTCAGTGCAGAAATTCTTCCTATGTCCAACCTTAACCTCCCCTGGCAAAGCTTAAGACTGTATCCTCTTATCCTGTTGCCGGTTGCCTGGGAGAAGATGCCAACCCCCACCTGGCTACAATCTCTTTTCACGTAGTTGTAGTGAGTGATGAGGTCTCCCCTGAGCCTCCTTTTCTCCAGGCTAAACAGCCCCAGCTCCCTCAGCTTCTCCTTATATGAAATTAGGATTCCCCATGCTCCATTCATTGTGCATTACTGTATCCTTTGCTGTTTAAATAGTATTGTAGACTTCCTTACCTCTTATGCTCGTGCTAGGTTCTTGAAGTTCCAGTTCCATGTAATGAAGCTGTTTTTTGGAAGTAGGACTGACAGGAATATTAACATAGGTAGCTGTCTCACTGTGGGGTCGATCTGATGTAGGGACATCAGCCGAATAACCTACTGCCCCTTCTAAAATAAATAACATGTTATAACAGATCTATTTGCAATGACCAATTATCTATTTCATACAAACACACTGAAAGTAAACATTGAGCAGTAATAACCCTGCTTGCCAAACAGTACCTTCCTCAGTGGTAGATGGGGCATGAGAAGACTACAGTTTCTTCCTAAAAGATCCTGAGACACACTGATCAAGTCAGGATCTATGCAGAAGACCACAGACCAGGATCTCGCTGTGTTTTGGCAGAAAATAAACACTATGCAGACATTTCCCAATAACAGCAACATGCGCGGCACTATCTCGTAAGGTTTCCAGCTCCAGCTTAGGTTAGTGAAGCTTTATATGAAGTGATCTGTTTTAGGAAGATGTGAACTATTATATCATCTGCAAGACAGCAACCAAAATCACTAGAGGTTCAGAAAGCATATCCCAAAAAAGGGACTGAAGAACTATTTCAAATAAAGGGAAAACAAGCCTGAGGAGACAATGCTGGCTGCTTTCCTGTACTCAATTGAAAAAGATAGGAATTATGTCAAGTAAGGACAGACCACGTAATAAAAGACTTTCATTGCAGGAAAACACATAAGAACACTAGAGTAAATTCCACAGTTTTCTAGAAATTTCTAAAAAAGACACAGATTAACACCCACCAGGAAAGAGCTCCTATAAAGTGATTTTGACTTAGAGACAAATTTTTTTGGTTATTGGATTAATTCTAAAGACATCTTCAAGCCCTACTTTCAATTATTCTAATCTTGTCTGCCAGTCCAGGCCAGTTGGAGTCCTTACCCTTAAATGCTTTCTGCTCTTAAGCCAGTTGAAGACAAAGGAGAGCAGAGGAAAAATAGTATCACTTTCAGGTTCTCCCTTTCCATGAAGTTCTCCCATTAAGCCCTTCCTTGTCCCCACATAAAACTCATCTCAAAACTTTGTTTGTCCAAACTGCTGCTTTTCTCTTTTGCCATTTAGACACTACTGAGATGTGAATGGAAAAGAAGTAGAATATCAAGGCATTTTAGAGCATGGGGAAGAATGACTTCTTATATCCAAACAACAGCCATAAATAATCATTAAGAGAAACTTTTTCATCTCCTTGGAAGTATTAAGAATAGCAGAGATAGTTCATACAAAATTAGGCAACAGTAAGGGCATGTTCCAGCATAATGGAATCTCCCTGGGCTTAAGCTGTCTAAATCAAAGGAGTCTACTATGCAGTCCAAAAAATTGCCAAGTTGGCCAATTTTCCCACAGATTTTCATAAAGAAAATTTACAAACATCCACAAAGTATACAAATAGTTTTCTGATAGTCAGACTTCAAGTCATTGTTCCAAAGCCAGATGTTAGGGGGAAAATGGCAAAATCAATGCAGAATCAATCAGAAGAAATTTTTATATCTTCATTAAACATCATTCTCAGAAATTATTCTGTCTAAAGTATTTCAAAGGAATTTGGCCTGGCTGTGCCAAAAGGAATTCAGCAGAATCATACCACTGAGAACCTGCATCACAAATAGAAGTTGTAAGCAAATGACAATCTTAAGGGCTAATACAGAGTGATGAACAGCCATGAAGGAAAAGATAATTTTTGAAGTCTTTCTGTACGCTGCTAAAGTGATGTAGCAGGAGCTTAAGTGAAACATCCTCAAAGCTGGCTAGTATGAAAACTAGCAATCTTCTCTATAGAGCTAAACAGTTGACAGGTTTCAGGAAGCTGAATATCATACCTGATCCAGACAAACCAAGTGATTTTCCTGAGAACTGGAAAGCCACACATGGAGAATAATATATTCATTGGTAGGCCTTTGTGCAAGAAAAGCAAAAGAAACACACAATAAAAAGAAGCCCCTGGCAAGAGTCAAACATTCTTCTCAAAGTGGGAAGAAGAAAAAAAAAAACAACCAAGAACAAAGTTTGGAAATTGGAATGGAAGGAAAGGAAAAGTCTTCTGTTGTTCAGTCAGTGTTGTCTTAATAGAAACTGTGCTTTCTTTGTAAACACAGACATACTTTGCATTTCATTTTTCCTTTAGAAAAAAACCAAAAACCTCATTAGACACTAAAAACTGGCTCATATTTTTTTTTAAGATAAAGGTTTATTTAAAAAGCACGAGACAGTCAAAAGCTCCTACTAAGAAAATAAGGCCCACACAGAGAGCCATGGACAAAGACAGTGCTTTCAGCCATCCATTCTGGGTGGACAGAAGCAGAAGATGCTTATAAGAGGGGTCAGAAGACCAGTATTTGAGAGCATTTTGAAAGGAGAATTTGAAAGAAAAACAGATGAAAATGCATGGTTACAACATTCTGCATGCTTACATCTGAAAGAATTGGTAGAATATCATGATTTCTTGAAGAGAAAAGGGGAAAATGTAGGAATCAAAAAAGATAGTTAAGCAAGTAACAGGAGAAGCGTAAAACTGAAAATTCAGTGGCCCTAACCTGATGGGGAAACGAAAGGAAAAGAGTATAACTGGGGAAAGAAGAAAATTATATTTTAAACTGCCTTTCTTTTAGCAAGTGCTGCTCATATTTTCTACCCAATATAGACACTGTTCTCAGAAATGTACAATAAATAACACAGCAATACAGCACAAAGTGTGTTTGTGAGAATGCACGTAAAGCTAACATGTTCAAAGGGCAACACTTCAAAAATAAACACTTAAAAGAAATCTAAACAAAAAAAAAAAAAAAGAAAAAAGAAACTGGAGGTGTTAGTGTCCTCTGATGCAACTGACTGCAAAAATCTGTACTCACCAGGTTCCTCAGAGCCAGTTGGAGTTCCAGGTTCTGAAGGAAGTGTTAGCATCTCATGTCCACTTTTAGGACCTAGAATACAGGAACACTGTTAATGGCTTTGGATTTAGGATTTTGTACAATATAATCAAAGCATATAATTTTCTGGTTTTGACTTGTAACTGTCTAAATTAAACAATCATACAGAATAATCTGAGAAACAGTGTTGACTTTTCTGTAGTGGTGATGCCAGCATTTTCTAACGAATGTAACACCAGGAAGTAAACTTCAGGACATTTTTACAAGAATTCACACTGAAGGCCACTGAAGTCAACAGTGGGTTTTGCTGTACATGGATGTGGGAGCAGAGCTATCTTGAACACATGAATCAGGGAGCAGTGCGTGGGTGATCTTGGGAGCATCTGGAAGACTCTTGTTAAAATTCCACCTCCAGCATGATGGATAACTTCTTGATTTCTGACAAAGCTCTGTAGCAAATGCTTAAACTAGCCCTTCCAAAGATAACTTTGCTTTCCAAGTGCAAATCATCATCTTTACAAGAAGCCAGGTTGCACAACATCATCGGTCCTTCATGAGCACTAAGCCGAAAAAAGATGCCCAGGTTTCTTCATGATCTTGGACTGCACCCCAGTTCAAACAAGGCAAGCAAAAATGCTATGTCCATAGAATGAACACATTGTAATTAATTTTGTATTACAAACACACATAATTTTATCTGCTGGCAGTGTTCTTTTTCTCCATTATCATGAAGAAGTATAATTAAATGTGGTGGGTGTTTTTTCTCAGCATATCATTGTTAGGGTACAGGATTTCTCATGGCCTGAGGTGAGGGGTTTTTTGTGGGTGCCCTTTTTTAAGGTGCTGTCAGCATTTTACCACTGTGAATAAGATTACTGCTCATACTCTGACACTTATCTGTCACTGCCTCTTCTAAACTTATCCCATCTGTCAGTGCCTTTCTAACAAAAACTCTGCAAAGCAAAAATAACCCAAAGAAATACATAAGCCTTACAATAGGGAATCAAATCATACTTTACCTTCAATATTTTCTGATATTTAAAATAATTTAAGTTTAAATTCATTTAAATTTACATGCACACACATACCTTACTTTTACTTACCAACTTGGAGACTGTGCCCTCTATGCACTTTCAAAGACCCAGAAGCTGCCATGACAGAAGCACCACCTTATTTAAAGACAGAGATTCACATTAAATCTAAATAGCTGTTGCTATTATGAGATATCTGCTGTGCATCAGCATTTTCAGTAGATGTTTTTGAAGCATCTAGAAAAATTTCACTAAGAATTACAAGTCATCATAACTGAGTGGGGAGTTGCCTTTGCAATCCATAGCTTTAGCAACAACAAAATTTAAAGTGTTCATTAAAATCTGATCAGACGGGGTCCAAAACTTATTGAAGTGAATGAGAACAACTGTATCATGCTTCACCATCTGTGTTTAGACAAGCATAAACTGGAGCAGGGGGAAGGGCACACAAAGAATCTAGCTTCCATGGGGTTCGAATCCAGGTCACAGCAGTTCTTGTGAAACACCTTCTCAGTGTTACAGCCAGGAAAGCTTTACCACAGACATGCCAGATGGCACAGCCAGTCTCCTTTCCCCAGCCTGATTCATAGAATCAGAGAATCACAGAATATGCTGAGTTGGAAGGGACCCACAAGGATCATCGAGTCCAAATCTTAACCTCGTCCCACACAGGACCATCCCCAAGATGTTCAAGGTGGAGTATTAGGAAAATTTGAGGAAACAAGAGCTAGCAACTCAGAAACCTACGGTGTGGTACACATGTGATGTGCTTTGTCTACATGCACACATTCCTTCTTTATTTACTAATCAGCATTATACCTTCCTGTTGGGTTAGCATTACCCCCATCCAGCCCTGCATCTCTTCTCTCCACTGCTGTCACTGTGAGCACCTTAATCAAGATGAGTGGCACTTACTTCCTCACATGAATAACTGTGAGGGAACTTCTTGTACAAGTAGATGGCACTGAACAGAACTCAGGTAGGAGGCTGTGCCTATGAGCAACCCTGCCACTGCTGACAGGGTGGCTGTGCCATGTGCTGCTGGGTGCTGGGGATCAGGTATAAAAATAATACTCTTCTAAACTGAATCTGAGCAGGTGAGACACTTCTCTGCAAATTGACTTTTAAAATAGCCTCCAGAAATTACCATAGTTCTTATGTAACAGGGAGAAATCATGTAAAATAAATAGTCTGAAATACCTAAGAAAACTGCATGGCCTGGGAATCTAAAGAAAATGCCAGTTTCTTTTTTTTCTCCTGAATAAAGTATACATACTTTTTTTTTTCTAAAACTAAGAATTTCCAAGCTTGTAAAATGAATCCTACAGTTTAATAAAATAAATCTATAAAAATACAGATTATTTCACTTAATGAGGACAATGGATTAAAAAATAATAAAAACCTATTTCAGAAGTTCACAGCTGAACTAAAACCTTTAGTTTGTAGTCTTTGTGTACATAAGAGCATATATGGGGTAATCCAAGGCTACAAAAAACAAGTTTAAAGCATGCCATACTGAGAACCTGATTTGTATTTTAACAAATGATATCAGATTGTAGAACCTTTACACACTCTGGTGAGGACTTAACCACTAAAAATGCTATTTGAAATTTTGTTTTTAACAAGACTGCTCATAAAAATAAATGTAAAAATAGGACAGCCCCGAGCTAGCTGATTTACTTATATTTTCTCTGTAACTGATCTTCATTTTTCTCACCCAGTGCATCCTATCTCTGCATTAAGAATGTCAGAATATGTTTTATGAAGCTGAAAGCCTTACCTTACTTTGAAGAAAGATTACAGCCCTAGGCTAATTCCAGCTTCATCACAAAGCAAGTATGGTATGAGGTTTTTTCCCCGTCAAAAAATCATTGCAATTCAACAGAAATAATTCCAGTGGAAATGTGGATTTTTAAGCAACATTTTTAGGATTTGTGAAGAGCACACAGGACAGGAAAGGAGATTTAAAACAATAAGATATTCCAATCCATTTATGGCCAAGTTTAAATTTTCCCATTCAGAGCTTATTTAAAAGAACTATGTTAATGTTTCAGGATTTGACCTGTTGCATTTTCTGCACTTTCAAATCTGGCAACTAACAAATATTTACATAGTCAAATCTCTCAGGGAATTTTTTCAAAGCTTTGAACTGCATTGTATAAACACATGTCAACAGAGATCGACCTAGATATTTTCTTCCTTCTTTACAGCTACCATATAAACTGGTTTGTTTCTTACTTGTGAATCCTAGGATAAAACTTCCAGGAATGGAAAAAGCAAGTTAGCAAGACAATTTTCTGAGCAGATAAAGTATCCAGCAGGAAACAGATGCTCCTTTCCATCATTCTTCTCATTTTACAAGGGATTATTAATAATATTTTTTTCAGTTTCCCTTGCCACCTAGTTCTATGAGGCTGACTGAGTCTTTGTCAGAACTGAGTTGTTCATCAAGAGAGTTATTTTGGTTCTCCTTTCCTCAATGTGTAAGAGGAAGAAGATAATCAAAATGTGACAAAATTAAAATAATCTGCAGGATATTTTGCATTCCTACATATGATTAGAGTCAAAAGTCTGATGTAGCTCAATGAAGACAACCCCTATTTGAAATATTTGAAATATTTTTCTAACTTTATAGTCGTTGCTTTATGCCCACTCTTCAAAAATAAGCATAACAGTTTACAGCATATGTGCTACAAGAAAAAGCCATGAAAAAAAATTAAGGGAAGATGGAATATACACTATACACTGAGCCCAGACAGTTTATATTTTCAAATCTTGTGACCTATCATTCTGTGACCAATGAGGAGACACAAGCAAAGCTACACTGCATTTACCAAGTGATCACTTCTCACTGCCCAGCTTCCTTCATGGAATAGGTCACAAACTCTTCAAGTCTGGGTTATGAAATTTCTTGAGAAGGAGTCAGGACAGAAGACAACACCACATTCTGTGAAAAATTCCTGCTTCTTGTTGAATTAAAACTACATTTATTATGAAGAACTTTGATCCACTCAGCCAAGCAACATTTCCATCTCCTCCTTTGAAAACAGATACCTTGTTTGAAAGAGCATCCGAAGGCTAGAGCGACTGATTGAGAGGGGAAATACTGCAAGTACACCAGGAGGTTTTTCCATGTAAATGTAATAACAGACTTCCTGGTGCTTTATATTTGCCCTACAAAACTTCCCTGTTTGTCCTCTTCAATTTTCAAAGTAATTTCATATATTTTCTGCTGTACAAATGACATTATCTGCAATACAGAAAAGCTGAAGGGGATACTTAAAAAAACTTATTTGCTCTACAGATTTCACCATATTCAGAAATGCCTCCTGTCTCTTTAACAGAGCACTTCAGAAGGGGTGGAATCACTCAAAATTAGAAATGTTTTCAAGCACACTGTTCAAATATTGCTCCTCCAAGATGCCTGTTTAGTGTACCCAAGAGAATCACAGAGGGTCTAACTACCTCTAGCTATTATTCATCTTCTCACACTATAAGGCCATTCCAGTCCAGCTTTCTATCCTTAAAAATGCAAAAGTGTTAAACTAGAATTATTACCATTTTCCTGTGCCAGGAGACTCGGTGTCTGCTTTTTTGAAAAATATTCCCTCAAAGCTGCTTTACATACATCTAAAGCTCAGGATCTACACTGGTCAAGGATGGAGTTCATATAATGTGTTTCTTTAATGGAAAAAAAATCTGAAATAATCACTATATTTGAAAATAAGGTTCCTCGCCTTTGTGTTCTAGAAGACTGGGATATGTAATTTCCCCAGATTTCAGTGCCAAATAAGGCATGGGAAAGCAAATCAGGAACGCAGAATAGACAGGACTAGAGGGTCACTGTGGCATGAACTTACCACCTTCTGTTACCCCAAAACAGGGAACAGGAACCTACTGGATCTGCTCAACGCAGAGGATGAAGCAGCAGCATTTGGCTCATTCACTAATATATGGTCTTCACCACAGTGACTTTTTCCTTTCCCCTCCTGGGGAAAGGCCCCTAGTAATTCAGACAGTCATTAAAGTCAGGGTTTATCTTGTAAATGCAATATGTATTTTAATCAGCTTGCTTTTTCAGAGCATCTGTATTTCTTCCACTACATTTTGAGTGCACTTGTAGAATAAAGCACGACCAAGAAAGATCATATCACATTATGACAGGGTTTTAATAATCAGTTTCTTATTTTAGTGATGTTCTTCTATTACAGTGTTTAGCCCTATAAGGTATGGCATGACATATTTATGGTGGACACTGCTCAGCACAGTCCTTTACTGGCTCAGTAAAAATATCAGAGTGCATTTGGTCTTCCTACATCTGAAAAGCTGACAACATCTCCTGAAAAAATTGTGAATTATAAATTATTTTCAGCCTAAACAACAATAACCACCATAGTGTGGCTCAGTTTCTTCTTTCTCATTGCTTTCAATTAATTCCTTGAAAACTTACTCCTAAGCTTGAATTAGAAGTATCAGGCTGCATAGGTTTGCAATAAAAAATTTTAAAAATGCACAAAAGAAAGCCCATTTTTCCACCATAAAAGATAAGCTGTCAGACAGCTGACGTCATTTCAGCACCTATCACCTGTTATATACTTAATTTGATTCTTTCTTTTTGTCTTCGTGCCTTGAGTCCCTATCTACCTAAGAACAATTTAATAGAGATACAATGTTCATAATCAGAATTCAGCTGACATTTCAGCTGAATTCCAATCCACAGCATTGTTTTATGTTTATTCCTTAATTCATCCTCTCAGAACATTTCCTATCAAGCATTGTGTAGGTTTGGTATTACAGGCAAAGTGGCTGTCAGAGAGCAAGAGTGTCTGTTGCAATGCTGATGAATTTGTTCCTGTGGAAAACAAAAAAAACATTGAAAAGAAGAGACATAATTTATGAGTCACAAAACAATAGTACAGTGACTGCTTCCGTGGGAGGATATTTGTTAACTTATTTGCCCATTCAACTGTTGACTTTTGCAAAGCCAGAGCCTGTGACACAGAAGTACAGGGAGATCAGACCTCCCACTACAGACGTTTAATTGGAGTGTTGAAATACTCTGGGTTGGGCCTGGCTCCTGGGAATGCCCAGGCAACCAGCTTCCCTGTGGGAATTGAGAAGGGACAAAAGTTTCTGATATACAGTGCATACAGCCAGCATGAAATGCCTTCTCCAGGGACTGCAGAGTGTCCCTAAGCACTTCTGCAAGCCACTCCACTTCTCAACTTAGCTTCTCTAAATAGGAGTCTTGGGATTCAGACTGTTCAGTTCACATGGAGCGGGGTGGCAATTAAGGACAGAAATAGTGGCATTTCCCTCAGGACAGAATTAGTGGCATTTCCTCTCCACACAAAACAGCCTCATGGTTTAAACATCATTCATAAAACAGGATTGTTTTGACATAGTTCTACTCAACTGAGAAAATACAATCATTTTGAAGGAGAATATTTTAAGTAAGAGCTGGAGGTCCCTTAGCTAAGCTGTTGTAATGGAATAGAAAGGAGAACAAGATTTAAATAAGAGGCCTAAACCACAATGAGAAACAGCACAGCTGCTAGGAAATACATTCTTAATGTAAGAATAGCAAAGGACTTTGGATGATTTAAGGTGCGTTAAGGAGTCTCATTGCAGAAATGCTAAACACCTGTCAGACATGCACACAGAAGTACATCCAAACCTCCGGGCAGAGGCTCTTAGTTACACGACAGCTTCAGCCCTGTTTTTCCTACAATACTTTGATTTATAGAACCAGAAAGATAATGAAGATACTGACAAGCTCTTCATGCCACCATTTGGGGAAGCAATGTGCTTTCGTTTCACCTCTCAGCACTGAACGTGCATCTCATTCGTGATCCCTTAATTCAAAATATACAAGCAGTTCCTGAGCAAAAGACCTATATATATATATATATCTGAAATTGCAATCAGAAGATCAAACTACAGAATTTCTTAAGCAGACATGAGAATTTCTGTAAAGGTCCCATGAGAAATTCTCACACAAAGTGTACTAAACTGAGGTGCCTCCAGAACTCAGCAGTCTCAGAAATCAGGAAATCTGAATCACATTTTTGAACCTCTATCCTGTCATAGTATTTTAAGGTCCATTATAACTATAAATGCAGCCTATTATACTTAAGAGCACACATTCTCACATCATACAACTCCAAAGAATCCCTTACCTCGATCTAGTACAAAGCTACAATAACAATGGGAATATTTTCCTCCTACAAACACAAGTAATCTAATTCAGTCCCTCTTTCTAATCAATATTTATATTATTTATAACAAAGCCAACCAAATTACTTAAACCAGAATTAAATGACTCACACCTTGGTTTTTTTCCATCTAGTAACACAATTCAGAATTGTTGCAGCATTTATGAACACTTTTCGGGTTGCCATTAGAATTAAACACATTTCACTACAGTTGCTGAGGCTGTTGTTCAGCATATGTAACTAAAAGTAGAAAGAGAATATCATCACCCACATTCACTACCAATAAACTGAAAAATATTTAAGCAATTGATCCTGACTGTTTAACTCCATGTCCTGCTACAGAACTGAAATACTCAAAACCAAAAATATTGCATAGAATATGTGGGCACATATAGCACAGGGAGGAGTGAGTTTGCATTCTACAGTTACTTGAATAAAAATACTACACGGTCCTCTCTGTGATAAAAAAGAAACATGTTTGTGATTAAGTCAACGGCTGCACTAGCAAAATATATAACTGGATATTGGGTCATTGTACAATCATTCATGGTAGTAGAGGTATCGTGCCACGCATAAGACAGGTTTTGAAAGTAGTTACCTCAAATTAGTGTGCCCTTATGTTATCCTCAACAATGGATAATAATCTGTCATAATAGAGAAACATAGAAAAGTTCTAATGATGTTTAGTCCAACGGAACTGTGCGAATGACTGCTCAGTACCCTGGCACCTTCAGTTAATGGCTTAGATTTAAGAGTCAAAGACTACAGAACTATTTTGAAAGCTCTGCAATGCCAAGTTCAATTATACTTGAAATCTTCACACATATAAAAAACAAAACTTTAAATATCTAAGGACAAGAAAAATGCAATGAGACAGAGAAAGCTTCAGTTTCTTTTGTTTTCTGAAACATAGTGTAGTATTGAAGAATAAAGTTGTACTGATATTAGAGCATTTGAGAGATGGAACCTCACAAAGATAGCTAAAAACTTCAGTCACTGGCTTTAGATGCTGCATTTGCCTTAAGCATTTATACTTATTCCAATAAGTGTTCAATTCTTTTCTTACACAATATTTTCCCAATGTACCAGGAAGGAAAACCCACCTACTCAAATGTCTTCAGTCTAGTACTTCTCTTTCTGTTGATACAAAAAGCTGCCTTGTATTTCTACAATTCCAATTTACTTAATGATAGGTTTTCTCAAAACAACTAACTCTCTCATATGCATGAATAGACTAAGTTATCATCCACTAAGTTATCATCCATAATTGTTGCAACCATAATTAATTTGACACTGAAATTAATACAGAAATAATATTGTGCCCACCATATACAGGTTTCCCTGTATTTACACACGCTTTAATCATAAGTGCTCTGGTTTCCTTGGGTTGATTAGAAGACTTGAAACTTGAGTACCAGAGGGAAAGATAAAATCCTACCTACACCTCTATAAATCAAGGGTAATTCCACTGACTCGAGTGGAATAACTAGAAACAAGATCTGGTAAATGCTTCTGGATTTTCTCCTGCTAAAACAGACAAAGGAATAGAGTTTCCTATAACCTTCTCCAGAGACACCTCCTGATCCTAGATATCTTAGTGGATTTGTTCACACAAGTATCAGTCAGCTACACTGCTTTACATATTCAACAAGGTTTTTAAAAGTAATAAAGAAACCCAAGTACAAAGAGCTGTTGTTCTATGTCTATTGGAAGCAGGAAACCTATGAAATTTAATGGATCTGATGAATTATGTGGCAAGGAATATATTAAGGAATATAAAGGCATTTAAGATACTAACCAAATTCTTTTCCCAGATCTCTTCAAGGACATCTTCGAGGAGATGTTACACAAAACCAAATGCTTATGAAATGTTATCTTTGGCGTAAAATGATAATTCAAAGGTGCCAGACCAGTTTGGCTACATTAGACAGGGAACTCAGATGACCAACACATATTACTGATAGGAAGGTCAACACAAAGATGGTCAGTGTGTTACCTTTACCTAAATAATTTTTCCAGACCCAGTTACTTAGTGTCCTCTCATTAGTGATTTTTTTGGTCAATTAGTAGTTCCAATGACATGAGAGAAGCATCTCCGTGTTGCCTCTGGTAACATTCCTGTTGTTTTGTGTTATTTAGAAAACTGGCTATACACGTATAAATCAAATTTCCCTTTGGTGTTAATATAGCCTAAAAAGAACACTTTCTTGGTGTTCTTCAAATATGTAAGTAGAAAAAGCACTAAACAGCTTCATATAGAAACTGATAACCTTGAACCTCTTTAGATTAAAAAAAGGAAGGAAAAAACAAATATATTAAACCTTGCAACCAAAGTTACTACAAATTATAATGTATTTCATAATTGCCAGTCATGAATTGCGGCAGCAAAAACAACCACAAGCAGGATATCTCTCAATATAATCTTTAGTTCTGCTTCCATAAATCTGTTTTTCTTATCACAATTTGAGATTTAAACATTATCCTTTAATGAACCAAATAACTAAATGACTCCTACCTGATGTAGCTGGTAAGACTCCAGACTGTAATACTGCTGTTCCCTAAAGAAAACAGAAAATTTTAGAATGAAAAATCTTTAAAAGATATAGAAACTTCACAAAATATAGGAAGAATGGCAGAGAAATCACCATCATTAAAGCTTAACAAGTGGTTTAAAATCCAGAACAGATGCAAAGGTGCTCAGACATGAAGATGTTCAAAAAAACATGTATAAGTTGAAAAATCTTAAAAAAGGTTTTGGGGTATTCTTGTGTACATGTCTTACTCATATACCTTAGAAAAGGCTAATGAACTTGGCTTTAGATGCTTTGCTACTGTAGCAGGCATGATGAAGCAAAAAAATTTAATACTGAGACAAAGAGGATATCAAGCTGGAATAACAGGATTAACAGACGTAAATTAAGTCCAGGTCTATATTTGTTTTAAATGGTAGGTGCTGCGAGCAGACAGAAGCCTCGTGTGCTGACTCAGCCCCAAAAAAACAGCATAGAGCTTTCCTCACCTAAATATACAGACTTGTGACCTGTGATATCTCTCCATTTCCTATGCTTGCTTACAAAGTGGTGGCTTTTCCTACACATAGACTTTACATAGACATCACATACATCTTCTCCACATATAGGCACTGTGTTGACTTCACACGCACAAAATAGATTATTTACTTATTATCCACCTAGAAGTTCAAGTCATACTAATTCCTGCACAACATTTTCTTAAGGAAAACATATTAAGATGTAAAGCTCATTACATAAGACCACCACAAAATACTGTTGGAGCCAGCAAATAGATCCAACTTCAGTTAAAGTTCAGTGGAAAGGCTTTCTTTGATTTTGATGCAATGAACCAGAAAAATATTAGAAAATATTATCCTGATACTGTTTCACCTAACAAAATGAACATTAAAACAACTTACTTGAACCAATTGGGGTGGGTTCTGAACCCTGCAACACAGAACAACTTTCAACAGTGGAATAACACACAACATACAAGATGTTTCTACCTGATCCTATTGCAAACATAGAACATACAGCTTCAGTATTTACTTATTTACTTGAGCTTTTACACTAGCTATATATTTTAATACATAAAACACCGAATTTGAGCACCTATTTGGAGTAAAACTAGAAGGGAGGGGAGGAAATCAGAAATATGGTCAAGATTCTATTTTTGAAAGAGAAAAAGCATCCCATAGCATTTCAGAAAATATCAGATTTTACTTGACAAAGAAAGATGCAAAAAGGCAAACAGAAGTTTGATGTGTGAAATGACATCAGATGTGGGACACTGTTAAAGTATCATTGAAATTATAGGAAACATATGAAAGACAACAAATAACCACAAGAATCAGCTGTGATTACGTGAGATAATAACAAAAATAAAACCAGCCTTTTGTTATTAAGTGATTTTTTTCAGTCTGTAAGATTGTTGTCCTCATTTCCATTTCACTACCTCATATTCTATTATTTCTGCAACTCTGAGGCCTCCTGCTGCACTCTTCTATAAGGTAGAGACTTCACTAAACAGCAGTGGTGACCGACGCAAAAAGAACAGAAAGAACAGTAGAGAGACTTAAAAGCTATCTTTTATTATTCTACAAAACACTACTTTTGCCTGTAGGAGAAACTCTTAAAGTTGTGATGGCATCATGTACAAATGTAAGTGCATGGTTTTCAAATGCAGAGTATAATACATATCTCAACCTAAGATAGGATTACATCAAAGAAGAAAAGGGGTAAGTGACCTCACTCAAATAATATGCTTTTGTTATGCCTGCTATGATACTCAGACAATAACTAACAATGTGATTATCTAAATCCTGCATATCTCACAATATTACACATAAATATGAGTTAAATGTCTTTCCAACATATAATCTTTTATGTGTGACCCAAGAGCTGAGTGCTGAAGTATGTGATGCATGGTTGTTAGTTCAAACCACCTCACCACTACAACACCCACAGTAAATGGATATGTACCACTTGCATATCACACATCATGAACTACATGTCCAGGGCTATTTTAACTCTGGTAGTGATCTGGCTCCCGTCAGATGACATTCATTTTTTATGTTCTGCTTCCAAATATCTTGGGCAGGGTTCAATGACAGATGTTAGGAGAACCCACTGGTTTGATGCTGGGTCATTATTCATAGATTAGCTCTATTGCCCTAAAGAGCTAAATAGAACCTAAGCCTTGGTATTCATTTCTGTGCATACAAATAACCATCATAATACATAATCCTTTTTACAATCAAAATGGGATTGTTTTCCCCCTCTCTGTATGTTTGGCATATCTTTGCCTTTCTCTCACCTTTTTTTTTTCTTTTATAGTTTCATTTTATTTCATTCAGGCTTTTGCTGACTTTAAATTTCATTAAATATATGATTTATCACACCATTTTCCATTTAAAGAAAAAATAGCAGATAAAAATACTGTCCTGTATGAAGAGCAGCATCCCTACCTTTCTATATATAACATTTTATGGACTACATACCTAATTCTGCTCTGCTGATGATTATGGAAGTTTTAGTCTTTGGGCACAAGATCTCACCCAAAAAGTCTGGATCATCCAGCATAAGCTTCAGAGTAAGGAGCAAAGATACTGTACTGCACGGTTTCTTGCTTTTAGAAAAATTTTTGCCAGATTCATAGTGACAAAAGGCATCACAACTGCTTTGTAAGCTCAACTCCATGGTGTAAAAAGGACCCCAAAGCTTGTAAGTTAGATGGGTAGAAACAAAAAAAGGAAAATATTGTCTTAAGATTATTGCCTCCCATTACTGACTCTAAGGGTAGGAACTGATGGACAGCTGTTCCATATACAGCAGGCATTTTCATGGAAGGAAAATACTTTTGTTTCCTATTTTGCCTCCTAAAAAGGAGGAAACTATACTTCCAAGTAGACCAGCTTCTGTAGGTTTTAATGCCAAGCAGGCCTCCATCATTGCTGGCAAGAGGAATGAAATGCCATTCGCCTGATAACTGTGTCAGCATTTCAGACACACCTCATCAGTCACAGCTTATGTAATTCCCTTTGTGTATCTTTAGAAATAAAGCTTTTCTTTCAGCTCATCTAAGTTTGGCAGCTTTGTACAGCTCCATTATTCTGCACCTACTGAGAATTAGAGTTCTCGGCACAGAAACACATGAACCTGTCGGAGCAGGTTCAGAGGAAGGACACAAAAATAACAGGGTTAGAGAAATTCTCCCATTTGGAAAGCCTGAGAGAGTTGGGGCTGTTCGGCCTTGAGGAGAGAAGACTCCAGGTAGACCTTACAGCAGCCCTTCCATACTTAAAGGAGGTTATAAGAAAGATGGGGACAGACTTTTTAGCAGAGCCTGTTGCAACTGGACAAGGGGTGATGGTTTTAAACTAAAAGAGGGTAGATTTAGACTGGATGTAGGGAAGGAATTTTTTACTATGAGGGTGGTGAAAAACTGGCACAGGTTGCCCAGAGAGGTGGTGGATGCCCCATTCCTGGAAACATTTAAGGTCAGTCTGGATGGGGTTCTGAGCAATCTGACCTAGTGGAAGGTGTCCCTACTCACTGCAGAGGGGATAAACTAGATGACCTTTAAAGGTTCCTTCCAGCACAAAATATTCTATGCTTTTTAGGTGTCAATTGCCCTAGTCTAAGCATATGTATGAAGTTTTGCCCTAGTTTGAAGAAGAAAGGCTCAACATAAACTAGAGGCTCCCAGATTCTTCTTGTTATGAAAGAGGACTTAGTACTTGACAGAAGGAGAAGCAAATATTTGCATTCTGAGATTTTTATTCTGCACATACCAAAAATGCACTCATAAACAGAGGCTCAACTGCTACATTGGTCAAATGCTTAATTTTCACAGAGGAGATGATCTAGATTTTTTTTTCTCTCCCATCCTTTATTTTAAAGCTATTATGCAGTATCGAGGCAGTGCAAAATATCCAGTTTTTCAAGACGAAACCATCAAAATCATGATTCAAAGTCCTTGAGTCCCTGAAAAGCAAAAACTGTGGAGCAGAATTCTCTTACAATGAACAAACACTCTCCTACCTGCTGTATACAGCTGGTGGTACTTCATCACAACTCCCTGACCGCTTCACATAGTTGGTGTGTAAAGGGAAGCAGCAGATTAGTTACATTATATAATTTATGACAAAGTTGAACTGTCAGCAACTTCACAAAGGAGCAAAGGACTCAATGAGAAATCCTGAATGAAAATTTTGAAATCAGCATCACAAGGAAAATTATAAAGTGCTTTTAGAAAATGGAAAAGAAACAGCATTGATCATGTCAAAATTTCTGCAAAGCTCAGATATTTCAGCAAAAAGAAACCAGTCCTTAATGAAACTGACACTTAAAGTACTTTCCCCATGAGGATTAAAGACTATGATTTATTCTATGATTCTAAATCACCAGAAAAGTTTAAAGCTTGAATGCTTAGGCTACCACAAGAAAAAAAATAATTAAAAAAAATTCAAGGAAAGGCCAATAAAAACAGACACACGGACCAACCTCTAAAGGTCATCTGTGTTGATGGGCAGCTTCACCATGCCCAGCAGTTGATCAGGTTCTGAACAAAAGATACCAAATTATTAAACTCTATGATCCTTCATAACAACTCCAAATGAAACAGAAACTCCTGCCCATGGCATGCTTCAGGTGCAGGGCTCCAATTTCAGCCACAAACTCTTGATCACTCAGCTTCATCTGTTGCAAGCCAACTGTCGGCCTACAGAAAGATTGCTGAAGTGAGTTCAGAAACACCTCTGTTTGCTCAGCCCAAGCATTGGCTATTTTATGAGGCATGAAGACGGCAACTTCAGGGGTACTGGCAAGCCACGGCCTGTGCCACATCAAAGCACACCCCTTAAAACCTGTGGAATAATCACAGCTCTGCTAAACTACAAGTTACAGGTCTTGTTTAAACAACAGGATGTGAGAAAAAAACAGAAGTATTGTTTAGTTTTGTGTACCCATCTTCTCTCATGTTTTTACAGAGGCCTCTTGAGTTGTGATTCTGATACGCTTCTGTTGAGAGGGGCCTCCTGCTTCTTGCTGTGGGCTTCCCACCTGCCAGCAGCCACCAGCCCTTTGTCACACAACCCAGAATGCAGCGATTGGCATCAGAATAAGATCATTAGCTCCGAAAATTACACAGCTTGCCTCTAGCATACTCTGAAGCTGTCCAGTCATGGGAGAGAAGGAAAAGCTGGGCTGAGTCCTCTGACACAACTAACAAAAGCCAGTACCTGGATCCAGCTGCCAGCTAACAGCAATAGCCAGAAATTCAGGTGGTCGAGTCTCGGTTGCAATTCTGAAAGGTCAAATTTCAAGTTCTGCTACTGATAATATATGAGCACATAGGGAAGCTGAGATAGCAACAAGGCGCATGATTTGCTGTTGTCTTTGGCTTTTCAAAACCAGACATAGAATTACTACACACTGGACAGTCACACTAGGAGTGTGCTAAACAACTGGACTGCAATGCAATTACATGGTCACATACCATTTTTTCCATGGGACATCTGTCTCATTCACTACACAAGAGAGACATGTGTGGGTACAATCAACATGGCATGAGCAACTGTAAATCTGTCAATTCCTTAACAGTGAGGGGCTTAACTTTTCAACCTAAATAACATCCTTTTAACATCACATACATCTCTCATTATGTACAGAAGTATTCACACAGCATTCTAGAGGAAGCAACTATGCAATACCATCTAAAGCATATAAAATACCTGGTGTAAACACGAGTGGTGTTTGTGTCTGTTTCCAGGCACTACTGCAAGCCAAGCTTGTATACTTTCTAGACAAAAAAAAACAATTCAAGAGCATATACAGCTAGTCCAAAGCAATAACGCATTCTAAGTACATATCAAAGTCTGAAGGCACACAACACCAAGGTATGTATTTGATAAACACAGCCAAAACCGGTGGAGGAGTTAGAAGACAGGTACTGAAAACAATTCTTCACAAAAAATAAAAACACCCTATGCAAATGTCATAGAATATATTCATCAAACTTGACAACAGGAGAACAGCATCTCCTGATTTCAGAGCACAGACCCCTGAACAAATACACCTGTGAATCGATGCTAGATACATAATAAAATGTATTAACATCAGCTTTCACTACCTCATTTTTCACCAGGTATATCTCATAGCAATCATTCCACCATTCAGGACATGAAAGATTCCTTACACAACTGCTATTAAATCAAATCATCAAATACTCTCAGCTCAGAAATGATAAATGCTTATTCTCCAACTATGAAGTCTAAGAACCAAGGCAAATAGCCCTGATATAATTGAAAGTTCAGCATGTCCTATATTTTTAGGGCCAAAAGAAAGACAACCAATTCTTCCAGGTAATAAGAATCAGCTACACTGTTCCCCCTAACTCCTCAGTTGAGCTGTCCTGATTTACAGTAGCAGATGATGTTCTGCAATTTTATGAAAAGGAACAATTTTAATTTAAGCATTAAGACACCCAGCAGATTTTCTGATTCAAAATAGTGTTGGCAACTTTTTAGAGATGTTTTCATAGCAACATTACATTCCCTTTTCCCCTTCTCAGAGCCTTGTTCAGCTCCTCTCCTGTCAGTTAAACCATCTCTCCTAAGGCACAAACAGAAACTCCTGCTGCAGTGCTCATGCAAAAGAGTTCAAAAACATTTTCCCAGACTGTTGAAGGTTCAGCAGTGCACCCTCAGCACTGCTTTAGCCATTCATATTCTCACAGGTGAACACAAGTGCTGTTATTCAGCTTGCAGCTGAATCATAGTATATACAGTAGCTTTAGCCATGCAAAAAGACAGGAAAGACAGGATTCTTTCTCCTTTAAAAGTTGTAAGGCCTTCAATTCATTTCTGATAACGGGAAGAAAAAAACCCTTTCCTATTTATGACCTTTTTTTTAATAGAGATTGGCACTTTTAAAATCTTATCAAGTCCAATGGAAAAAAAGAAACGTATGCAAAGTCAAAGAGGCTTCAATTCTACATATTCTGGTTTATGCTTCATATATCCCAAATTCCAACAGGGGGTAGCATTACACTACTGCAAGAACATTTGATATTTAGAATACACTGTTTCCCCACATTTGCTAGTCTGAGCTTCTTTGTACAATCGATCTGTTCATTTCCACTCCTTCTGCACCAAGTGAAAACCACTCAAGGCATAGACTCCAGCAAAACTACTGTAATACTGAAAATTAGGCTCAGATGGGCCAAAACAGGTATGAAAAACAGCAGATTTGACTACTGTGCAAATAAGTGGTGTGCAGTTCTCAGCTCATTCTTCTTGCTCAGCATGTAACACAAACAGGAGAGGCAAGGTGCATGCAGATGGGATGCAAGACTTCACATGATCCTTTTGCTTTGTATTTGAAAGTTCACAAAGACTAACTGTGCCATCACTGAACATCTCAGTACTGCAGAGATACCTGCAAAAACTTGACCAATGGGAAGTTTTGTTCTATATTTTCTTAGAACAGAACATCCCAATAGAAACAAGAGTTCTGAGTCAGAGCATCAGCCTGTTTCAAGATTTTCAAAAGTCAACACAAAAGTACTATTTAGCAGGAAGCTTGGAGAGACTGAAAATAAATGAAATGGACAATAATTAACATAGAGATATATCCATGTAAGTACTCACAAAGGAATTCAGATGGCCTTGCTCTTTTGGTTTAGAAAGGAGCGATTTATGGAAAATTTACACCAGCAGAGATATTCAAGACAAAAGGTCTGATAATCCACTCATTTCTTGACATTGAGACATTCCGTTTCTGATAAGGAAAAAGGATGAGCTTCAAACAACATGCATAAGAGACCTTTTATACTTTTAAATTAAAAGATAGCTCTTATGCCACTGTATTGAGAGTACCCTAACTTATCACAACTCTTCTTGTAAAAAGAAGTTCCCAATTCACAGAAAATTAATTCCACTAACTATACAAAAGTGCATGAAGTATCCCCCAAGTTTTCTACTTGATTTCTACAAGATTTAAAATTGAAGTCAGTTATTCATGAAGAAAAGGGATTCTTTGCAAATAGAGAGTTCAACTACAACTTTACAGCTAAAGTGACAGTAGATAGAGAAGGGCTCAAATGAAAATATTTCAAAAGTTGGCAAAGTGAAATCTCAGATCTTAGAGACAAATTAAACCTACCTCTATGGGTTCTTAGAGATGGAGAAAGTTTATGTTAAGTTGTAATTACCCTTTTGAAACATTCATCTGGGGACTGCCCTAAGAAAAGTCTTTTCCTTCTTCTACTTTCCCCAAAGAGTGTTGTTCAACAGTGTGAACTTAGCTTCTGCTTGCACTAAAAATATACTTGTGCCTATTTTGTAGCCGATGGAGTCACGCCAATTTACATTAGACTAGTTACTTGATTCCTTCCTTCCAGCCCATTCCACATAGAGACACAAAGAAAAGAATCCTTGTTATAACCTGTGCATCCTGTTCCACAGAGAGAGAACTAGAGTGGGCTTAATTATGGGCCTATGAAGAATAAAAATGAAACCCTTGCAAATATGATCTTCACATTCATTTTCCTTCTGTTTCAGCCTCACATTTAGAGCTATGGTTAGCCAACTTCTTCCAGAAAAAAATTATTAACAAGATAATCAGTGATCATCAGTAGAAAGAAATGGATGGAACTGGAAGGACAAATAAGGGAGAGAAAGCTTAAAATAGTAAAATTAAGACAAGTGTTTTTCTTTATCCCCAGCCCATCACTGAAATTATGGTTTGTCAAAAGTAATGAAACTATAATTAAGCTGCACAGCTTCAAAGGATACAGATACTTAACTATGCATGGGGGCTGCTCACAGGCTTCTTCTATATCAGAGAGCACTGCTATAAATTATTAGGTACAATTATTTCTGTAGTTTTTTTCCAAATCTTTCTATAGTAGTTATCTCCATAGCACGTGTGTTCTGCTTGACTTTGTGCCTCGAGGAATGAGATGAATTGGCAAACTTCATCTGGAAATGTTTTCCTCGTGCTACAGGGGATTCAAGTATACAGTTACTAGCCCTGATATAGCCCACTTAGCACTTCTCTGCCCTTGTAATAAACCAGATCTGGGAAAGGTTTATATTTCCTTAATATTTTCCAGGCTCAAATTTCTTGTACATTCAAAATTGCTTCCAATCAGCATTGAATTAGCAGAAGATTCCACAGAATCCAGACTACTACAGAGGATGCGGCTAGGGGAGAGGGAATACAGCCAGAGTTCATGTCCCACTGATTCCCAGCTGTTGAAACAGTCATTTTAGTTGACTGACAGCTGGCTGCTGCACTTTATCCTGTGCATAGCCCGATACCTCATGTGACAAGACTTAGGAGCACAAAGTCAGCTTTAAAGCCCCTTTTCCATCTACCCTTTTGACTTGTGTGGGATTGAACTGATTCAGAGAAATTCTCAAGATCTGCTTTCTTTCATCTACCCTCCTTTGGGAAAAGAAACATGGAAATACATAAAAGATAACACCAAGGAAGACATACAAGCGGAGCTTGCATGCAGTAAAGGCACTTTACTGCAGCCTAGAAGCCCATATGTAAGACTCCAGTATTCACTAACCCCATCCTGGCTTTCATTTATCCTATGGATCACAGTCACTTGTTTTGATCTTAACATCTCCATCCCACCCAAGGAAGCTCAGTCTAACTTCTATATACACAATTAAGACACAAATTTTGTGTCGTTAGAGACATATTGATGCATCAAACTTCACTGGAGCTGAACCAGAGGGGATGGAAAAACAACAGTAGCTCCAGATAACATTTTCCCCCACACTTCCATCCTACATTCATGGGTTGAATTACTGTCTGAAGCAAGTTAGTTTTTCAAGACACAAAACTTGCTGTTACACTAGCAAGGATGGCCAGAACGCAAGGAAGTCCTTCCCTCTGCAATGTCATTTAGGAACGGAACAGAAAAGTTCGTGTGCAACTGGCAAACAGTGGGATAAAGAGCTTTATTTACACTGTAAAAAAGATTTGCTCAGTTGGTCAGGTGCAGTAACTTTGATGTCTCACTGAGTCACACTAGTTCTGACCCAAAGTTCCTACATTTCAGAGCTGAGTTAAAAAAAAAAGGCACTGCAGCAAAAAAATTTGCAAACTTAGATTTGATGCAATCCATAAGGATTTGATGCAAATTCATAAAGATTTTAGAAAAAAAAACATAAATTAAGAAAACATAATACAGTTATGGGGGTTTTTTCTCCCCCTGTTGTTACAACTCAGCTTAAAGTTCAGTCATATCCTCAAGCATGTTCTTGATAATTTGCTCCTTTCTAAATGCTAAAAAACTGCTCAGCCCTCAGGCTAATCCCATTCTTAGAAAGGACTGATTTTCAACTGCCATGTCCTCAAGTCATAGACTTTCTGAATCCACTGAGTGTAAAGGCTTTTGCATTAATAACTTCTTTCCAGTAACTCTGCAGTTCTTGAAAGACACCATTATTCAAGCTCAATTTCTCACACAAAAAATTTCTCTCGAAATTAATGATAGGTTTACCATCTTTTAAAAACAAAAATTGTGGAGCAGCTGCTTCATCCTTGCAGGTTGATTTTCTCCTTTAGCTACTCTTATTAAAGATTTCCTTTTCTGTACACAGTTCACTTGAAAGGCAAACAAGAACTTTCTGTCTCTCTCACTGCAGCCTGGAAAACATTGTATTTTATCTAATCTCTAGCACTTTGATAGAACTATTGTCCACATCCAAACTACTGTAGAAACACCATCCCATCAGTCCTGACAATAGCCTTGGGAAGCAAACAGGATCCAGATACAGATATTATGCAGTTAGGTAGACTGAGGTAAGCTGGTCAGAGCCACAACAATAAAATCCTAACACAAAATTCCTAGATCAGTCCAAATCTCAAGCTTCTTACCACTCTTTATGTAAAGTGAGACAGGGCCCAAAACACCACTTTGCCTTCACAAATTCCTGCCAGGAGTCTGCCATAGACCACCAGCTCTATAGCACAGCGAGCAGGTTTGTCAAATGCATCCAAAACTAAGCCAGGCAGAACAGATTTCAGTACAGATTCCTTCTGTATTTCCTGAGGTCCAGAGCAATCAACTCCACTCTTTCACTAGGGGACAGGGTTTGAAGTCTGCTTCTTTTAGATATCACAGATCCATCTTATTTATTTTAAGTCGCATGCAGACCAATTCTGTTGCAAAATGAACACTTCAGTTACACTGATTTCAGTGGCCCCGCTTCTCAGAGTGTCTGACAAAAGGTGTTGAAATCTGTAACAAGTCTTCTGCTCAGCGGAACATTTTGGGCAGGACTGTACAGTTGCATAAGAGGTAAATTTGGCAGCCTTATATTCTGTATGAACTTACAAAGAATTTGCTTTCTTTTCTCCCCCAGACAAGTTCCCTACCATTTCAGCAGAAGCGTTCAGAGCTATGCATAGTAAAGCAACACGTAAAATCATGAAGCAACTTTAAAACAGTCCAGCCTGAAAACTGGCAGGCGTTTCTTGTATCAGAATGGCTTATGCACATTTACTAACTCCTTTGCCTAGGGGAGTATTCATTCAGTTATGAACAAAAAATATCCTTCAGTGATTCATTCCTCAAACTGGTTGATGGAGCAGGTTCAGTGGAGCAGGCAATAAACAATTTTCTATTCAGGAGATGTGTTGCCACATATTTTCATGCTAACAAATGCCAAAGTTTCATTACCTATATGAAGATGTTGTTACCATATTATTAAACATTACTAACTAATATTGGGAAATATATTTGCTCTTTATGAGCAAAGTAATACAACTTAGTGTAGGATTGCAGAGTTATATGAGAAACAGTAAGGATTTTCCTCCATCATAACCTCTATACAACTGATACCTTCGGATCTAATCTGATTAAAAGTCCATATGGGATATTATCAGACATATTAAAAGTATTTCCATAAATATTTTGAAGTAATAGGTATATTGGGAATCTTGATTTACAAAAATTAATTCCACTCCTATGTCTTGTTATGAGTTGTGGACAAGTTTAAGCAGAGTTTGTGTAATTTTTTTGGAACACATTTCATCCTTCTAATTTGCATGCTTCCAGTTTTAAGTGGCTCTGTCAAAAAAGGCTGGTTGGAAAGGTCACACCCCTACTGAGCATCTATTTTCAGTCCTCTCATCTACTCACAGTGAGCTGCTGTCAGCCCTCCAGACATCCCATCCAAATGATTGCTATCCTACTGACACTCACCAATTCCTTCTGAGCCATGCAATTACTTTGATATCAGTGACTGTTAATGAAAACAAAATATTTTCTGCTTAGCCTTCTTTAATCCACAGTCTTAAAAATTGTAAATGTTTGTAAGTCAAGGAATTGAGGTTTTGTGAAAGTAAATCTGTTTATGATCTTGCAGAAGGAGATGAACGACATGGGAATCACACTTGGGAATCTTAATCCAGGGCTGCCACTGGAGTTATTTGCTTCCCCTGAGTTCACCTCCATGTAATCTATGCTTTCCTTATGTCTTTTTGTGTTTTCTTCCTCTGCAGGTGAATTCTACTTTCTCCTTTTTAGCAAATAAGGACAGAAAGCATTTGCTAGCACTTTATAGGATTCCGTTGAATTTTTCCAGAAAGAAATAGATTTCTATTTAGAAGGAAAGAAAAAAAAAATTAAAAAAAAAAAAAAGACAGAGAAAAAAAAATCCATTTTCCCGTTTTGGCCACATTCCTAGTGATCAGAAGAGCCTCCTTTACAACTGGATCAAAACAAAAATCCCACAAACTCTGCATTCCAAAGGGTGTAATTTTTTCCAGCTTTTATTGCTAGATAAAGCATTCTCCTTCAAAGCATTTCTTTCTCTCTCTTCAGAAAAGTTACTGCTCCCAACAGAGGAAGAAGTAGCCATCAGTATTAGTAATAATAAAAGCTATTATTCAGCTTGATTGTATTTAGGGGAGGAAGAAAATTTTTCCATTTGATCATTCTGATGGGTATAGAAGGTCAATACTGTGGTTTATCAATATCCTCCTGGGTCTCTGACAGAAAAGCAACCCAGCAACACTTCTGTTTGGTAATGAAGAATTAATTCTGCTGAGCTACATTGTCTACATCCCCTCATGTACAAAAGATGCTCTCTTCTCTTGACATTATTATCTTTTCACTTACCAGGGCTTCTGTGGCAGGCACTTCTTTTCCCATTACAGACCATTACAGGCTTTCTGTTCCCCATATTGCCTGATCCCAAGAAGTGCCAAGAGCTTAATTCTTATTATTCTGAATTTAGATTAGAACCTTTATTCCTTGCACAAATGCTGAGAGTATTCTTTCATTATAGATGAAGAGTACCTTGAGTATAATTTTTTAGCTAAGAGGTAAGGCGGCTTCCTACAGGGCCAAAAGCAGACCTGCACAGTTCTGGTAGGGTTGGCATGTCCTGTGTTTTACTGTGACATCTGAAATCCACAGTCTTCCCCATTAAAAGTGACCTTCTCTATGCAAACCTTTGGAAGAGTCAGGTCACATATGAGCCCTTACCAGCAACAGCAATATAAAAGGAAGCTGGGTCTCTTCTTAATTACTTGGGAGTGAAGCCTGTGGCCAAGCAACATTATAATATTTAATAAAATAACAGTGGTAAACTGTGGAAAAAAAACCTCCCCTGTAAGCTGATGGTAAGCAATATCACAACACAGTGCATAAGCAGACCAGACAGCACCTTTATAAGAGGATTTGAGTCAACCCTACAAGAGACTTGTGGTACTGGCCAAAACTACAGAAAGGAAAACAAACCAAATCTAGCTCTAAGCCTGATATTCCCCCCACCTGTTTTATGCCCCTTTCCTCTGTCTGTTTCAACTGGAGAACATATTTTTGCTCCAATCTCTGACCTGCAGTGCTGTGTGGTTTTGTCAGCACAGCCAGCTCCAGAAATTACTGCATTTCATTGTCAGGAGCAGCAAGGGTGAAAGATTTCTTCTATTTCAGAAAGATGAAAGATGAAGAATAGGTGGGTTTTAAGATGCTTTTGAACCCATGAAAATTCCAAAAAATAACACTAATTAGCACAAATTTTACTTTCAAAAAATTTCAGAGCCTTCAGAGCCTTTTACAGTAACTATAGTGTAAGTAAAATGCCAGATTGCCAAATCATTGTCCAGTGCAGACACCTTATTTAGTGCTGACACACGTGATGGAAGATGTCACTGCAGGTTAATGTCAAGACTCAAAGAAAAACAATTGGAATTAAATCTGAAAAGAAGAGAGCACAAGAGCAAGTTTTCTAATTCATGCCAAAAGCCAGTAAGACCCAGAATCAAGGGTTATCAAAGTACACAAGAGCCTCACAAACACACCATCGCTGGGGTCAATACTGAGAACTGACTTCCTGATTCCTCTGAGATGCAAACTGTTCCTGTTATAGTTTTAATAGTATGTGTGTTCCCAGCTGCCCAGAGCTCTCAGATTAGAGCAGAAATACAAGTAGCAACAATGCTGCAGAAGATGACAAATGCATCCTTCTCAGCTGAGAATTTAGACAGCCTTTAGCTTTTTTTAAGGTGGAAGGAAGCATAAAATGTTACAGCATCACACATCAATACTGTAAAAAGAAAATCCTTAAAAAGAGATGTAAAAGGTGTGCAATTACAAATAATCATTCCTACACTTTCAGAGAAAGCATGGCAATAAACACACTACAAGATAAACACATAAGGTGTTTGGTCTCATGGGGAAAGAGGTAATGACACCAACTGAAAAAAATAGTTACAACAAAGTTGTAGATAGATAACAATATAGTGTGATTTCTTTAGTATCTGCTTTAATACTACATTAGAGAAGGACTAAAAGCCAAAAAAAGTTAAAATATTCTCAGTTATACAGATGTGGCCATGTCATCTTGAGGCTGCTATTTCTCAAATCTCACTATACAAGGTAAGACCTTATAGCCCTTTTCTTTCACCACTTTCAAAAGCAGCATCTGCAATGAAAGGATACACACCAGCTGACTCCAGGGTTAAGGGGTTTGTATGGGATTTGGAATACCAAGGCTATATTCCCAACCCAATTACAGGCTGCTCATGACCCTGGTAAAATCGGTCCAGGCAAGACCTCAAAAAAGACCTCAGTGGAGGATGCTCTTTAAACTTCAAGCCCCTTCTCTACCTGAGAACACATCAGCCTTGCTTCTCTCTAGGCTTAGTCTCTCCCTGGTCTACAATGCACAAGGGACACACAGATATTTATAGTTGCTCTAGATCTACACAGACTCTGCACTCCCCCAAGGCTGCAGGTGATTAACAAACTCTGAGAAGGGGACATGGTGCTGCATGACTAAATACACAAGTAAAGAGCCTGCTCAAGGATCACACTACAAACATGCATGTCTTCCTTTAGAGTTGTAATGCAAAATAAAGTGGTTTCTACAAAACAGACTAAAAGAGTTATATATCCTATCACCTAATCAAAGCAACTACCCGCTTAAACCAAGATCCACATCTCCCCAAGGCCCAGTTCTCCAGATACTGTGTATGGACGGGTTCTTAGCCCCACAGCACTGTGGATCCTGCTGCCTGACAAAACCCCTAAACTGTTTTGTCCATCGTGACCACAACATTTCCACCTTTCCACTTACTACAGATATGCTGGAAGATTCAAAGATTGAGGCATACAGCTACTGTGGTAGCAAGAACCATACAAGTACCTCTGAGAGGATTTGAGTAGATCAGCTCCTAATTTGGGAGCATTATCTCCCAGGAGGTTTTGGTATTTTAAAAAGATCAACTAAAGTAGGTGGCTGAATACCAATACAGCCACACACAAACTGACAAGTTCTTTTCCTCTCTATCATGGCAAGTTAACTACCAAAGCAGTAATCAAGACTATATTTCTACATAAATAAGAACTCCCACTGACATAAATATGAGTTTAGCATGGCCCAGACATACATAAATGTAATTCCTACAAATAGGCACATTTCGAGCTGTCAACAGTCATTTGAGTATTATGCTAAGTAGTA
Source organism: Neopelma chrysocephalum (assembly GCF_003984885.1). Classification (NCBI taxonomy): domain Eukaryota; kingdom Metazoa; phylum Chordata; class Aves; order Passeriformes; family Pipridae; genus Neopelma; species Neopelma chrysocephalum. Next base: position 698,172 of record NW_020897731.1, on the reverse strand, counting down.
TGAAGAGACAGCCATAAACATTCCATATTAATTCAACTTGCAAGGAGATGAAGGTCAGGGGACAAAAAGCAAAGCAAAACTCAAGCCAATACTTGTCAGATGGAAAAGGACAAAACCAGTTGGAAAATAATTTTATTTTTCAGACTTCTAGGAAAATTTACAAACAATGGTGGTGTAAAAAAAAAAAAAGACACCCTATAAAAAACGTTGACATCATGTCTTAAACTATAGCATCAAATGAAGTTACAGAGCAAAAAGCGTACAATGAAATTCATCAAATTAGTATTAGTTAAGTAGTTGAAAATGTAATAAGTCCAATAATAAATCTCTACAGCTTACTCAGAAATCCCATATAAATCCAACATTCTGAGCTTAAATTATACTTACAATACACAATGAATTCATCTCTGTAATCATCTACAGCACTGAAATCTACCAGGCAAAATTACATAGCAAAGGCACACCTTGTGAAGTTTGTAAAGGAGCATCTTGAGCACACTACAATTATGTACAATGGAAAGCAAAACACCCTGCATGCTTGCTTATTAACCTCCAATGTCTAATATGAAATACAATATAGAAATCATAGGAGCAATATTTAATGACTCTTCATGCTGGTTCTATTCGTCATGCAGAGTGAAACACAAAGGCTTCCTTGCCCTGTTTTCTGTTTGAGCCTTGGCGTTTTCCCAGGGTATGTTGTCCCTATGTTCCTCATCGTCCTTGTCATTAGCGGAGCAGGTGGTTGTTAACAAGTCAATCCCAATCATGAACACCACCATGCTCTCCAATATGCATGTCTTCATCCTGCAACCTGTTTTCAACTCTTCACATGCTGAACTCCAACGTGCACACACAGCATGCCCAAACCTAACCTCCATTTGCCAAAGTTTACATACAGAGCAGAAAACAAACAAATGTATCCTTAATTATCCTTAACTACTGCTGTAGACTTTCCTCTATTCAGGTCACTTACTCACTTTACATAGCAGGCATTTAAAAGCCATTAACACAATTTAATTAACAGCTTAACTTGAAATTGCAAAGGAACTCCAAACACTGGCACACTAAAGCTTTTTGAACATGAATTTGAATGAATGTGAAAACCTGGTATCTTCATTAATCCATAAATCAACTTCTCCTGGCCCTAACTGCATCTTAAACATATCTTGTTCAGAGCACAAGGAATAAGAATTATTTTCTAGTTACAGCATATGGATTTGTGCTTTCACTGTGTTTATCACGAGAAAGGCCAAAGACAGTGTCCATTACATGCTGCTAAAATAACTTCTCCTGACAGTTCAGGAGAATGTATCAAAAGGTTATTTTTTCTTTCAAAAGTAAAAACAAACCCATGAACCATTCCATTTAATGAGACTTCTTTCCTGACTGCTTATAAATAGGTATTTAAAACAAAAAATAGCAGATGTGCATATCTCATGCTAAAACAAAAGTTAGTAAGAGGGTTGCAGCAGTGTTTATCACTAAATTTGTTTAAATATTGACAATACCTGAAATTCTTGCCAACTTATATCATTAGGGCAGCTAGAAACACTGTGAAACCCGACATCACTTTGCAATAAAAGACGTGAGTACCTATCTTGTTGGGGTCAACAGGCAGTGAAAGAAGTAGTGACATAATTTAGCTTTTAGCGGTTTTGAAGATATACAATGGAATATTGCCTTTCAGCTTCCCGTCTTCCACAAATATCCAGTGTAAGATTTGATAAATTCATGTCTAAACCAACAATTCGGATCACCCACAAACATTTAGACCATGTGAGCTAATTGTGCCTTATCTAATTCTTTCCTCGCTGACCATAACAAAGACACCTTTGAGCTTTCTGATCCCAGCCCAGAGCCCATCTAGAAATCAAGGCAGTCAATGATGCAAATGCATGAAACACCTCATGAGAAGAAAATAATCCCTCAAATGTATAGCCTTTTAATTTTTCTTTCATCATCTACTATACATTCAAGCCCTTTTCACAGCAGTGATTTATGTAATCTCACATGCTTAATTAAATGCACACACTTCAATGGCAACATTTAATTCCTCAAGGAAAAGTCTCTCTTCCTGAATCCTTGCCTCACACATTCTCTAATTTGAGCACTCTCTCTAACCTTCACAGCCTTTCAACAGCTCACTAATACAAGCAGCTTTACCCAATTCTAGTTTAGCAAGCACATTCACAAAAAAAAAAGTCTTCTCCAGAATGGATAAAAACAGAAATATTTTCTTCATGCAATGTATAATGGATGCATAATGCTTACTGCCATAAAAAGACAAGAATGTAGCAGGGTTCAAAAAGAATTTTTAACAATATCAAAGTCACAGATACTGGCAAATGTGGTTATAAAGGCATATGAATCTCCACAGCTTAGGTTTTAAGTCTTCATGTGACTGGTGATAAAAATAATTTTTCCTGCAAATAAGCTGTCCTGGTCATAGACTGCTAATGAGCTTTTGTGTCCCTCCTCTAAAATATCTGTCATTGGCCAATTACAATACTGGATTAGTTGATCTGCTATGGATTGACCATCTTGTATTTCTCTAGTGAGAAACTTGGCTAATCTGGCTTCTTGTCCAATGTTCAAACTACAGTGATAAAGAAAAGAAAAACCTCAATGAAAAAAAAATATGCACTCTGGTCACCTTAAGAGCAGCACATACTATTTGACCTCCTTTCTTTCTTCTTCGTAAATACCAGGAGCAAGACAGATCAAGGTCCTTCGTGCTTGCTTGCTATTATATGACAAATTCAGTGGCTGCAAAACTTCTCTCTCTTTCACTCACATATACCCACAGCCAAAATTGGCCAATTTAAAAATAACAATTGGTGGCCTATACTGTTCAGTGTTTCCTTGACCAGGTCCAGATTTTGAGGAAACCATGTGCTAAGCCTCTCCATTTGACCATGAACAACACAAAGAAGTTATTACCTATTTAAATTATAAAGGAAACAATATTACTTATGACCTACAACTTAAGTAATTTTAAATTAATCATGCTATATTAACTAAGGTTTGTTAGCATCTGCTCAGTCTTAGGTATTTACCTTTAGTCCACCACAGATTGGACAAGCTGAAAAAAGAGCTCTTGTCATCCCAAGGTGGGGGCTACATGTGTCACAGGGGTCAGCTGAGGCCCCACCAGGTGGTGACAACTCACTACTTTTGGAGTCTGACACCTGTCCTTGTGGTTTTGTGTCTGACCACCTTGAAACAAAATCCACATATGTCTCATCACTTGAGTCCTTGCTGCTTTCTGCGAGTAAGGATAAAGGCCTCCCTCTGTCCTGGCTGTGCTCAGGTGCCCTCCGTGCTTCCAAGTGTGGTAGCCTCAGTTTTGGGTCACTAACACCTTGAGGTGGCAGGGCCTGGTCCTTGGGTAGCGTAGAGTCTGCACTCTTCTGTTGCACATCTTTAGAAGCTGCCTGTAACACGCTCCTGGGTATATCATAAATATGTCTGAGAGAGCTGGGAACCTGATACTCTGATCCCACACCTCTCTGGGACTCGCTGTGAGGACAAGTACATAAACTCTGATCTGATGGAAAGTTCAATGGCAAGCTTAGCAATGATCCAAACTCATCACCGTGGCAAATGTCCAAGCTCCCAGCATAGGAAGAGAAGCTTCCAGAGTAGGAAGAGTGACTACCAGTAGCTATTCCACTGTCTGAAGAACTCTGACGACCTATTTCCTGCAGCTGCCTGGATCGGAGAGGCTTCGGAGGTGGTTTGGTGGTGCCACGTGCCCCTTCTGGAAGGGTCTTCTCTTCCCCAAGATGAATGCCCTTGGCAGCTGCCAGTCCATGGCTCTCTTGAGAGGTGCTGGCTGAAGACTGCTCAGGCCAAACTGTCAACCTGCTCCCAACACTGACATCCGAGTGGCTGGTGTCTGAAGACGAGCTTGAAAGACTTCTGTCATCTCCTACAAAAGAAGAAAACACATCAATCTACATTTAAAACACAATCAAGAGACTGAAGCATAGCAAGTATGTACAAACAGGAAGGACCCCGAGATTCCATCTGCTTTTTGTAAGCAGAACTGCTGTCAGGAAAGCCAGAATTCCTGCAATAATTTGTATCCCCACAGGAAAAATAAAATGCAGTAGTATGTTACCTTGCCATAACCCTACCACATTGTGGGACATAATGCATTTGAAGCTAGATTTTTAAGGTTTATGCACCAAGTTCTCCCCTTTTCAAACATACTTTACTTCCATAGTTAATCAGGTTACTGTACCAAAATACAAACATACCTAACTGTACAAATAAAAATGGGAATATATAATCTATATAATCTATATACAAAAAGATCTTCTGTAATTAATTTATGCTTATATTGCGAGAATTTTTTTTCCTCAGTGATACTTGCAAAAAGAGCACTTTTACAGGTAATCAAATGTCTTGACCATTTCTCTGTTTTTCTTGTAAGTTACACATACTATAATTATGCTCACTTCTTAAGCCTGAGAAGGAAGGAAGATATTTATTTTTGTTTAATTAAAGATATTTCTTACCTCCACTGCCTTGGCGACTTGTATGAGACAGCAAGCTCAAGCGCTTTTCTAATTGCAAAGCTTCATGAGCCAATCTTTCTTCTGAATAGGCTGGATTTGTACTTGGATCTTTAAAAAGGAAACAGAAAATAAATAAACAACAAATAAAGGAAGAAACATGGAAAATATATTAAAAAAAAGGAAAGAAAAAAGACATTTTTATGTCAGATATTCTTATGTTTGAAATGCTGATTGGAAAAATGTATGGGGCAATCTGCTTTCAGCACATCCTGGAGATGTGCTACACACTAACTTAAAATTATAAGTGTCAAAGATTTTCAGAGGTTCTACCCAATGTGTATAACCCTGTTACCAACAAGGAAGAACATTGAAGAACACAGCACCAAAGGCAATAACTACAGAAATAATTAGCATCCACCAGGTCTAGAGGACTTGAAAGCTAAATTGACCTGTAAAATGTGTCCTGAATTCACTGAACTCACTGGGAATTTTAACATCGAGAAAGACCAAATTTTTTATTCTATAAATTTACAAAGCCACATCATAAAGTCAGTCATAGTGATTAATCTGACACCTTCCAATCCAGATCATCTATTTATAATGACTTCACTTTTAAGTTTGATGTTCAGAAGGTCATTAAGATCACAAGTCAGAGATAAAATAAGCAACCTTTTGGCTCTCTGTCTTCATATTTAATAAAAGACAAGTTAGAATAATATAAACCACTTCTAAAATGTACTATCAGGGATTTTCCCCATACATTTTAGCGACTTTGCCATTCTAGCTGAAATTATCTCACTGAAGTAGGCTCATTGTATTCCAATAAAAAAAAGAAAGATCAAAAGTTACACAGAATGTGGACTAAGTTTCATCAGTGAAACAGGCCAATTTCCTTCAAATCATTTGTTTCCAGCCAGGCACAACAATAAAACCAGATGCTGGAAGTTATCATAACCATTATCCCAAGAGAAACCTTATGGATTCTTTCAAATAGCACTGACAAGTGTGCCATGTTCAGCAGTTGCAAAGGCTATGGTCTGCTAACTTGTTCAACATCAGAAGTTTCAGTAGTTCTTATTAATACATAGGGAAAGTAATTATAGACAGATAAAATAGATTAGCTTACTCACAACTGCTGTTCTTGTATATCTGATCAACTGGGTAGTACTAGCACACCACAAAAACATTGAAACATTTAATGAGTCAAAAAAAAGGATGAAAAATGCTATACATTGCTGTGGTTGAGTTAGTAAGACAAAAACCGGTTGTATTGATGAAAGAAAAGATTCATTATCATCCTAGGTATTTTAATTTTAAAAGACTTGGGTTTGATGTTGTCAACACAGCAGTCAAAGCAAACTCACAATCAGGGGAAGGAGCACTGCCAGATGAGCTGAAGCTCCATGGGAGCTCCCTACATTTTTAACTACTCTGAGAAAGAAGCTGCCACATCTCTCGTCCCTCATCATATTCACTTTCTGACCTGCCCTGGGTAGATCCGAGCGCATCACAGGAACAGAAGTAACAATGCTGGAACTTCTAACTTTCTTTCCCATGTAGAGGAAAGTCTGCAATCTGGATAAGATTAGCAGAAAAAGCAAGACACACACAGTCTATCTGTAACAACATACATTGGACACCATAGGTGTTCTACCAGGGACAAGGCAATAATGCCCATGACAAACAGAGTCTGTGACCTCTGTGTCTCCCAGCTCAAACAGTGCTTGACACCTTCCAAACTTAAGAATAGAAAATAGGACTGCTTGATGGGGATTATTTTGTTAGGTCTCTATTCCTATTTACACTTCAAGACAACTCGTGTTGAGCATTGACTAGTTCAAACCTGTGTAACTGCTTATTCAAACAAAACCCCCAATGCTTCCATATGGATCTCTGCCAAAGGAAAACACAGTATCTGGCCATCAGCACCTATGGTGCAACCCAGACAGGTCTATGCAAGGCTCTGTTCAGTAGCATACAGTGTTACAAACAGCTTCTTGAGACTATCTTTTAATGTCCTCTGGTTACTCTGCTGTATCTATTAAATGCCCTTATGTCCAAAAAAGGTTCAACACAGATGTTCTAAGAGCACTTTGAGTATAAAGTTGGCATAACAGATCAGCAAATTATTTAAACCAAGATGCAATAGACACTAACCCTTCCCACAGCAAAGAACTGTCAGTAGGAAAGGTCCTTTCACTTTCCTCAGAGAATGATTGTTTGACAAGTACAGATTTTCAGAACATTACTAGGGCACATACACAACAAATAGTTTTTTAGTAACTGGTATCCCTCTTACAGACAGCAAAAGATACAATTTTAAGATATAATTTTTAAAAATTGGCCAATATAAGATGAGGAGGTAGGAGGGAAGTTGAAGTCAGTAAGTTTGCACTTCACATGTTCAATTACTTCCACAAGCTCAACTCCCTATAAGCTACACAGCCACAGAACACAAAACATGAAATCCAAAGGCATACTGTATGTCCAACAGGGCTGATAATTTTTTGGTTAAACTTCCCCCTAAGGATTGCCTACGTATGAAAGGTGTGTATAAAACCTGGTTCATACTTATGTACTGCGACCTCTCATTGCCCAGTTTTGTGGAAGATTGAGTAGAAGAACCTTTCTCAGCAAGTATTAGGAAATATCCAGAGAAATAGCTCCAAAACCTGCCAAACATATACAGACTCTAAGTCTGTATATTATTAAAAATAATTGTCTATCTGTCTTACCTAAGTCTTTGTTTTGCCTTTAATCTTCTCTGCCAGTAAGCCAGACTTCTGTGGAAAACACAGATACTACTATTCCCCAGAAGCAGCAGATTCTTATACCAGTATTTTTGGTTACAGACTTCCAAGCTCTAATCAGGAGCTCTTGCTACAAGATCAGACTATGGACTGAAGTCACTGGTAGCCACTTTTTAGGGAGCAGTCCTATACACTGGAGTGTATAACCTATGACCTCCTGTCATGTGACTGTAGAATTATGGCTTAAAACTTATAAAAAGAAAGGTTTTTTCAACAGCAAAGTTGGATTTGTTGGCATCATCCTATACCTTGTGCATGCACAATACACAACCTCTAAATAAATGAATGGCAATTTACCATATTAGAAACTCAGGAGGACAGAAGCAGCATGACCAGTACTGGGACAGCTGTCCAAGGAAGTTCACTCAGCCTCTGCCCACACAATATCCGACAGTAGCTCCAACAACTCTAAGAGCAATTAGTACCTTCGTTTCCCAAGTTCCTAACAAATGTATCCTGTCACCTGATTTACTCCCGTGAAATTTAGGTGGTTAGATTCACTCAGGTCCCCCAATTAATACAATTTTTTATGATTTTCCAAATAAAAATGGATCCCTTGCTACGAGGAAAAATTCTTTTGTATGAGGCAGTCATTGAAATCTTCTTAAATGATCTTTTAGGGCAAAGGGGAAGGATTACATCAAATTTAGCTGGACTAAAAATGCCTCTGATGGAGATTTTATTTTTATATTACGTTGGTGGGTATTCATTAAAGCCACATCAGCTGCTCATCGTGGGAGATTTTGAATACTTTGGTAACACACGAATAAAGTGTCACAGTAATTCAAAGCTCCAGGGTTGTTCAATAAGCACCTGTCAGGAAAAAATGTATTGTATCCAGTCAAGTCAGCAGCTACCTAATTGATTATATGCATCTTTAAAATGCAACATTAATTACTTCATTAAACAAAATTAGCTAAGTTAGGCTAAAAATCTCTCCTTTCTTTCTTCCTGTGTAACTGTAGGCGCATTTGTAAACCAGGCCTGGACCCTCACCTTCTTGCTAACATCTCCACACCTTGTAAGATGCCTGGAGGAATGAAAAGATGTCCTAAAAGTTTGAGGAGGATCCACTTGGTACAGATACTGCAGAAGGCAGCCACAGAGCTGTCTCGCAATGGCCAAAGGTATATCAAGCTTCAACAAAAAGAAAGAGCATCAGATAGAACCTCAGCAAGCAGCACTGTACACTTCTAATCAGTCCCAAAGCAGCCTGAAAAAACTTCCCAAATTAAAAAAGAGCATCAAGACTATCCACATTACACCTGGGGTCCTTCAGATTCCAGGACTAGACTGCCACATAGTCAGATTTAGAGAGTACTGATCTGCCCACTGATATCTTTGGGCCTTTGCTGTGTTCAGGTTTGGCACGCAACATGAATCTTGCTAGTGAAAAGAAGGAATTCAACACACCCCAGATAAACAAACATTTCTCAAATAACACGCATGCAAATTCAGCACAGATTACAAATCATGCAGTCAGTGATTCATTACTAAGTCAATATCTAGACTTCTGTCAAGATAGAATGTAAAATTCTCTGGTCTGTTTTCTAAATATCCTTTCAAGCTAAAAAAAAAAAAGAAAAAAAAAGAGACCATTCTAGTAGCCAAGTATAGCAGTTATCTTCCACCTAGTAGCTGAGGAAAACAAGCCATACAAAGATATCACATCACTCATTTGAGTCCTTTATTTAAAATGTTACACTGCCTAAAAACATTTACAGATACTTATACCTACACTACCTACACTACCTTCACATTCCCACTCAATGCCATATGTCTTCAGTTTTTTTTAATGAGACCTCATCATACAGCTTTTAATAAACCAAAATCTCCAATCTGCTAATGGAGCTATCAATAGGACTATTCTGGTACAATTCTGAAGAATTAATGGACTCCCAAAGTAAGTACCACCAGTAATAAAGTGTAAAACATCTAATGTTCTTTTCCTTTTCCATTCTATTTTGGATGTACACAGAGTTATTTTTTACCATGAGAATAGTAATTTGATACCCATTTCCAAAATATCACAGAATAATTCAGTTTGGAGGGGACCTCAGGAGTTCTCTAGTATAACCTGCTGCTCAAAGCAGGGTCCACAGTGAGAGATTAGACCAGGTTGTGACACTTTGCAATGTTCAGTCAAGTTTATGAGTTCCACAGCACTTGATTTTCATCACATATTTTATAGATTACATAATAAAATACATACAGCAATCATATATTTGTGTGATAAGAACACCGTGCTTCTATGGAAATAAGGTATACTTTTTAAAACTAAAATCCCAAAAAGAAGACAAGAATATTGCCCGTGAGCAAGTATCCCTTGCACAGGCAGTTTACAAACTCCATTTGGATATTGGTATTCTACATTTGTTTAAAGAATCACTATGGCAAGTAAGGAAACTGATCATTTTCCATCCTCTTCAAATCGGTCTCTACCACTTCCTATTAATTTCATGCTAACACATAAATATTTCAGCACTCTTTTTAACCATATGGTTGAGCTGCTTGTACACGAAGCAACTGGCTTCACTCATTACTCTTTTTTACAAGGACAGACTACAAAGATGTTGACTGCTTTAACATCTATAGATTATACTTGCCTTGCAGGCATTGGTGTCCAACAAAGTCAGTGTGACTTTTTTTACCATATTACGTTCTTCTCTGTGCATCTGCCCTTTGTGTGTTTTCCTTGCCTGAAAATACCAGAGTGCTTCAAGTATACCTCATGTTTAAGTTGGACAGCGGCAAGAAGCCAAATTCAAACAACAAATTGTGAAGAGGAGGTTGTTTTCTCTAAAAGCTTTTAAACTACACAAAAGCAGAACACTACATACATAGAGTGCAGTTGAGGGTGTGTAGCATTCTGCACTGCAGTAAATATGAATAACATTGACTAGATCTGTCCTAGTAGAATCCCTAATCTGGAAGTCTTGATCTAATTACGTGACGTGTACAGATAATTAATCCATTTAATTGCTAATCCTTTCAAAAGGTTGGGTGAATTTCAATACTTGAGAGAGACAGTATGCAGCTGGTAGACGTGACCTTTTCAAGCAATACAGTACATTCTGTGTAACAACATACTCGATAAGGAAAACTAGTTTATGGATGAATCACTAGTATAGTACATGTGCATGTGTCTTAGATCTGTGCAAGCTTCTGCATGGAAAAATAAATGAAGGAGAATATAAAAAATAATTTTTTTCTATGAATATGTACATAGGGAGTGACAACAAACCAGAAGAGACAAGGGTAAAGTAAACAGGAATGAAAGTTAAAGGGGTCAAGGTAGCTTGGAAAAAGGCAGAGGAGTCTGAAAAAAGAGGAGCACAATTCCCTACAAAACACTTCTCTCTGGGGAAACAAGAGGAAATCAAGTGGCCAAGTATCTCTTCACCTCATTCCAGTGGCAAGTCCATCAAGCACAGAAGAGAAATTAAAAGACCTCAGAAAAGAGGTCTTTTCTTATAAAAAACCAAATCATCCCCAGGATGTTCCACATCCACTTTATGCACTTAAGTGAGGTCAGAACTCTTGAAGGAGGGAAGGGAATGTGGTATGTGGCTGTGCACAACAACCTACAAACACCAGAACTGATAAATAAAGATGTGAAAGCAGATTCATTCCTACGTGCTTCTAAAAAATGATTCGTCAAAGACTGAGCCATCTAAAATTTAAATTTAAAAAAAAAAAATTAAAAAAAGGACAACAGAATAGTTGCTTGCAGGCTTAATTTTTCTGGACAAAATCTTTTGTTAAATGAAAGATTTAGGAGTTGTATCTATGTAATAGAGGTTTAGACGTATAGAAATGTATTCAATAACAAAGCTTTAAGTATCAACACTGACTTTTGTGTTTCTGTTGGTTTTGCTGTTTCCTTTTTTTTGAACACTACACTTAATTGAATGCAAACACATACCATCATACAAGAATGATTTTTCTGTCCACTGCTCTCCTTGATTATTTAATTTACTTCAGTCTTACAACTATGAGAAAGAAGACATGAACTGAGCCTTGTGTTTACTGCATTTATGTTAACTAACTTTTCATAATTTATTTTCACAAGCTTCAGATCCAGATCTAATCTGCTCCATCACATTTCCTTGCTGCAATTATCTTAATCTTACAACAGCAATAAAACCCTGTCAAACACTTATTAACTGCCTAACACATAAACAGAAACTCTAAGTATTTTCCAAAAATCCCACCATTCTTGCAGCCTTTTCCCACTGTATTCCACCACCAAGTCACAGATACTTTTCTGCAATTGCATTTCTACACTTTTGTCCTATTTGACACAGTAATTCTGACTCAATATTGTATTCCATCTGCTGAAATCAAAAGGCAATAGGGCTTACTACGATGCCATTCAATTTCCTCTCTGAACATTACAGTGCACACAGCATCTACAGTGAAATGGGAAAGGAATTTAATTCTCGGACATCAGAAAAAAAGCTCAAGCTGCAAAACTGAAATGTGATGTGGAGGCCTGACAAAGTTTTCCAAGGTTGACAAGACTTAGTGTTTCAAATGAACTCAAAATGCTCCAGAAGTTAGTTTTCCATTAAACTATCAAAATAACAATGCAGACATGGATCCAGGTTAAATGTGTAAGTTTAAAACTAAAGATTAGTGTTCCTTTCAATTCAAATTGCCATCTTTCAGTACTGTTAAATAGGAGAGGGCTAAAGTTAGCAATATCACCAGAAATATGAATGAGCCGGACCAGCAGGGGGAAACTGGGTACATTCAGCTTATAAATCTGTACTGTGACATTTCAGAATGAAAACCACTTTGCACTCTCCACACCCTCAGCCCCTGCAAGCTGTTCTTACAATCGCAGCAGCAAGTGCGAGACATGGCAAGTTCCTACTCCGCTCGGTTACTTTATACTTCCTATATTAACCTGGTAGGACTGGACGCAAACCAAAGGGGCCTTTCGTCGGGGAGATGCCACGGACGATGCAGTCGAACAGAAAGCTGATCTGCTCTCCTTCAGCGCAAGAGAGGAAAAAGACACCAGCCCCTGCAAGGAAGCACGACATAAATATGTGGTTTTCACCTGGATACATTAAAATATATTTAGCTGGAACTATTTATAAAGTAGCAATCAAAAGAGTGTTAAGTGCAAGCCATGAAAACAAGTCAACGGGACATTCTCCAGGGAAAACAAATTAAAAAATCAGGTCAGCACACACACACTATAACACAAACACATAAAAATTCAAGAGCTACCTAATAATTTATGTTAATTTTCTGACATTCAGGCACTTAGAGTTATGTCACACCGTCATAAAATGGCTTGGGTTGGAAAGTACCTTAAAGATCACTTAGTTCCAATCCCCTCTCAATGTCAAAATAGACTTATTCTTATCAGCTGTCTGGGTCTTTTACTCTTATTTACCCCTAAAATTTTGTAGGCCTAATCTTATGGCAAGTGTCAAGGATACTTAAAGGGTCTCCAGCAAAATGAATCAAGTTAATTCTACTTTTAACCAGTTTTAACCAAGAGGAGCTTTTTATATACCAATGAATTATGATTTGGTTATATTGCTGGATTATAGTATAAATTTTCCTAGACTAAGTCCTATGTGTCTATTATTAACAGAACGTAATACAACTCCACAGGTTGTCATCAGATCTTTACCCTTTGCTCTATTCTGATATTTGCTTTCCATTCATTAAGAATAGCCCCAAGCAAAATTAGAATGAGAATCACTAAACAAACAAACAAGTTATGAGCTCCATGATATATGACTACATGAACAACACAAAAGACTAGAAGGGCTCCACAGAATATTTTATTTGAGAATTGTCAGTCCAAATATAAATCACATCAGGAAAAAAATTATCATCTTAAAATATCAGGCAAAATTTCAGGGACATAAAAATTCAATACCAGACACAGAAAGAAATGAAATTAGTATACAGACCTTGAAGAAGCACTGCCACTTCCCCAGGCCCATGCATATAGAAAACTACAATATCAAATCTTAGACCTGCAGTAAGGTTTTGCACATTACTTTCCTAGGGACTTGAGCCCCTAATCTGGACATATGTGTTTCACTTCTGCCTGTCTCTAGCCAATTCTGAGTTGCATACATATTTTTTCCAATTTTACTGAAAGCAGAAGAGCTGGTTGGTCTTGACCAGAGTTACTGCATCACTTTCCACACACATGCCCTGTCATATCCAACAGGATACTCACATTTCACTCAAACGACGGACACACTTTTAACAGCTTGACGAAGGGCTATGGGATCCAAACAAAAGGGATAATAGAGAGTGGACCACAAACCACACTAACTATTTTAGTAAATTAGATATAACCAGCAAGCAGTAAACTGACCACTCCAGGAAAAACATATTCTGGTCCACACTCTTCTGTCATTCTCAATTTATGTCACATCTAAGTCTCTGCCTGTTCTGCTTAAATCTATTCAAGACAACATTGTTAGCAACATCATAACTTAATCTGTCACTCCACCACATTTGCATCTCTTCACATCATGCTTATCAAAAATTCTTCAGTCAAAGAAACAAACACACACCCTGGCTTCAGGATCAGAGATCATCTAGGAGATTGATTACAAGACTAATCACACAGTCTGACAAGTATGAAGGTTTTTGGTGGTGACTCATTTGCAGTCTTGCCCCATTTCCCCTCCCCAAGAGATGCCAAAGTCAGAGAACACTGTATTAGGGGAAAGAAAAAAAACTGGCTGCAATGTATTCAGGAATGATTTGAAATTCAGCTTTTTCTTTGAGCTCACTTCTCCCTGCACAGCGTAGAGGGAGTCTGAGGAAATCAGTTTGCCTAATCTTGGATGGTATGACTCTTCCCCCATGAATCACATCAATGCCAGAAGCCACATCTTTCTTGAGGGAGCAGGGCAGCACAAGGCTTTGCTGGATGACCTTTGTATTACATGCACAATAAGCAAGCAGGATACAGAGAGAACATAGCAGAGGACATTCCTGTCTCAAGCACAGTGATACACTACGTGGCTTGATAATTCAGCAGAATCCTACACACGCATGCTGCCATTCAAGAAAAAAAATGATACCTCAAGTATTTCTGTACGTAAAGAGTATATCTGGGCCACTTTGTTCTTCTATGACTATTGTCAAGAGTTACCTAAACTCCTAATGGGCTCTACAAGCCTTTGACTTTAATGGAAACTAAAAAAGTAAAAGTGCTCATGCAAGCTGGCTGCTTAATTCAAATGCTTATTTCAGCAAAGAAGTATCACTCATTTGGAAATCTCAAAACCAAATGTGATTGCCTTCATATTACAAACAGTGTTTATGTCCATGTGCATGTGGATGCGAATCCAATATACACATAAAATATTTCTTTGTAGATTCTATTATTCACGTGAACACCTTAATTGTTGATTGACTCTCACAGGAAACATTCTCTTTCTTATTTTGCTTGATAGAAGTAGATTGCAAGTGGAGGAAGAAGTCTGAGGGTCCTTGCTAAAAACATCAAGCGAGATGAACAAGTAGGTAAGGTTTAACTAAGTAATGTTTCAAAAGCATACATAAAAACAAGTAATTACATTTCTTTTCTGCTTTCTTGAGAAAACTGACAAATTCACTACTAGAAATTACACATCCCAGTCACGTGCTGGAACAGATTTGGTGCACAGGCATTTGGAAGCTGAGGAATATGTGGTATGCATCCCTGTAATACCATGCAGCTGTTTACCAGACTGAAGGGCTCACTCGCTCTCTCCATGGGGTAAGAGACTTGGTGAAAAGCAGCCTGCAACCACTTGCACAAGGCTGAAACACTAATCCAATCCTCTGTGTCAGTCAGTAAAGCATTGTACAGTCCCTCAAACATTCAAGAGAAGTTGCCAATTTCATAAAACTTCCAAATACTACTAAATCCTGCTAATGTTTGATTTTAATTTATCATACTAAAACAGCAAACCCATTTGCAAACACACCCTCACAATGGACAAAAATTACTTCAACCTCTGTACTGTGTGTGAAAGCAGGGAGGAAGAGTCAGTCCCTTCCCATTAATTACTACTCCTAACAGCTGCCAGACAATGTCAGAGCCTGAAGTCTTTTAGCTACAGGACAGGTATGAACCACAGCAGTTCATTTCATGGTCATCAGCATATTGTCCAACCAGTACATCTCAACCCTGGGCTCGAGAACCCCCTTTAGGGGGTATTTCAGGCTGTTTTTCTCTCTGGGGAAAATGACAAAGGGTGTTCCTAGTATTGCCAACTAAGACATGGGCATGACTACTGAAAATAAGATAGGAATGGTTGTTGTCTGCAGTACACCTAAGAAGGAGACAGCACAGAGCAATATCTGCATTAACAGAAGTTTTAATCTACACGACTCAGATTTTTTCAAGAAATTCCAGATCTTGCCCCAGTTTAACCACCCCTACTACTTTCAATTTTCAAATAAATGCAGAAGTGGAAAGACGGAAGGAAAGACGGAAGGAAAGACGGAAGGAAAGACGGA